>NC_053171.1:18245587-18545587 GCF_016835505.1 Polypterus senegalus
GTCAATGTAACCTTTTGTAAGTAGTGCCTGGAGGATTCAGTGTGGAGAAACTGTAGAGATAGCGTGTGTATTAACTTGTGGATTTTTCTGTGAGTATTTGGTGGCAGTCTGACGAAGTTGCTTCTGTAACACTGCGTGCGTTAGCTGCGGAGCTCAGCTCAGAGCGAAATGAGATGAATGGGAGGGGAGATGATGACGTGACTCCACCAACCCGCCTTAACTGTCAATCCCCCACAAACACAGTCTCTCCGAATTTGCATAAGCACAGCCCTTCACCAGTAATTTTAATTTAGTGACAAAGTGATCAAAACTCTCGTTTATACCCTGCGTCCTCTCATTAAACTTGTATCCCGCATTAGTCGTGGGCATGACAAACGGCAGTGGGAGCGTGTCTATAAACTTAATTTAAACTTTAGGTTTACACCATGTGCTTTGTTTCCGCAGTAGCTGCACTTATGAATATGCTTGTATGTGTCACTCGCTCGCTTCTTATTGTTTCGCTGCCTTCTCAATTATATAATGCATGTTTTCTTCATCGCTTTTTGGAGCTCTTCCTTATTTTCTACGCACTGCGTTGACAGTCAGTTCACGTGATTACGTGGGAGGCGTGATGATGTCACACGAAACTCTGCCCCCCACGGCCATCGAGCTGAACAGTATATGGAGAAAAATAGCTTCCAGTTATGGCCGTTATGCGTAGAATTTCGAAAAGAAACTTGCCCAACTTTTGTAAGTAAGCTGTAAGGAATGAGCCTGACAAATTTCAGCCTTCTACCTACACGGGAAGTTGGAGAATTAGTGATGAGTGAGTGAGTGAGTGAGTGAGTGAGGGCTTTGCCTTTTATTAGTATAGATATATATATATATATATATATATATATATATATATATATATATATATATATATATATATATATATATATATATATATAGTGGTGGGTGGATGGATGTTCTCCCCTTGTCTGCGTGGGTTTCCTACAGGTGCTCTGGTTTCCTCCCACATTCCAAAGACATGCAGGTTAGGTGCATTGGCAGTCCTGAATTGTTCCTAGTGTGTGCTTGGTGTGTGGGTGTGTGTATGAGTGTGCCCAGTGGTGGGCTGGCACCCTGCCCAAGATTTATTCCCTGCCTTGCACCCTGTTTTGGTTGGGATTGGCTCCAGCAGACCCCCGTGACCCTGTCGTTAGGATATAGCGGGTTGGATAATGGATGGATGGATGGGCGGATGGAATACGTTTCTGTCCAGGATGCCCATAGTGTGGAAGGACCAGGGGGTGGGGGGGAGGGGGGTGAGTATTTTTGGAACAGTTTCTCCTGCAGACAGACAGAAGGCAGCCCTCTTGGTTACCAGTGGGGCCACAGGTCATGATCACGGAAGCTCAACCATGTTGGAACACGTGGCCACCTCCAGGGGGCACTTAGACATTTCCAAGGCCTCATTTGACCATACTTCCACCACACCCATATGTGTGGCTGGAAGAAGCTCGCTGGGCACCTGGAGTCCTTCTGGGTGCCCTACAAAAAGGGGCCAGTCCCACCATTCGAGGGCCAGAGTCGAGAGGAAGAAGAAAAAGACAAAGCCTGAGGAGGAGTGGAGGGAGAAAGACTGGCAGCAAGGAAGGGAATGAACTGTGTGCTGTGGTGTTGGTTTTGTGCACTTTTATTATAAATAAACCAGGTGCTGTGTGTTGAAGCTGTGTCTCGCCTTACACACCCGGGCATCACAATACATATATATATATATTTGTATATAAAGTCACACATATGCGCATGGGAGACAATCTAAAGGGCTCTAATGGGTGTCATTGCATGCCACACAAAGGGATGGCAGTGTTCACTGATCCTTTCTCTCTTTCCTCTACAGACCAACCAAAGGAAATCCAGCCTGCATCTAAAGATGTCACTTCCTGTTCTGGCCAGTTCAGTTTTTATTGCCAAATACTTGTTTCAAATATATGGAACCTTTTTCTGTCTTTTGTGTTCTCTTTTTACACCACCTTATACAATAGGAGGCAGCTAAAGGGCTTGAGTAATTGTAACACCATATCAAACCAGGGGGAGGCGGGGTGCACTGACTGTCTTTCTCAATTCCTTGCAGACCCTTTCCGGGAAATCCCGCCAGGTTCTGGCGCCTTCGATGATGTTACTTCCCATGCCGATGATGTCATTTCCTGTCCAGATGATGGCGCTTCCAGTCCTGATGCATTTGATGACGTCACTTTCGGTTCTGGCTCCCCTAATGTTGTTACTTCCAGTCCCGACAACGCTGATTCCTGTTCTGGCCCCTTTGATGACATCACTTCCTTTACGGGCCTTTAAAGCTGCCATCTTGCTTCTAGTTAATTAGTTCTGTTTTGGACTCAGTCTTGTGAACAACTCTGTTTGAAGTCTCAGCCTTTTGCAGCCAGGGCATATTACACAGGTGGCTGCCCCAAATCACCAAATCTTTATAATGTCTGGAGTTCTTATTTATTACTATATATATATATATATACAGTCATGTGAAAACATTAGGACACCCTTTGAAAGCATGTGGTTTTTGTAACATTTTTAATAAATGGTTATTTCATCTCCGTTTCAACAATACAGAGAGATTAAAGTAATCCAACTAAACAAAGAAAACTGAAGAAAAGTCTTTTCAAGATCTTCTGTAAATGTCATTCTACAAAAATGCCTATTCTAACTGAGGAAAAGATAGGACACCCTCACATGTATTCCCTCTTAAATTGGCTCAGATCTCACACAGGTATATCACACCAGGTGCACATAATTAGTAGATCGTTACTCTGCATGTTGAATGAGGCTTGCCCTATTTAAACCTCAGACATTTAGTTTGGTGTGCTCCTGACTGTTGAAGTGAGAGTGAGCACCATGGTGAGAACAAAAGAGCTGTCAGAGGACTTCAGAAAAGATTGTAGCAGCCTATGAGTCTGGGAAGGGATTTAAAAGATCTCAAAAGATTTTGAAATCAGCCATTCCACTGTCCGGAAGATAGTCTACAAGTGGAGGGCTTTCAAAACAACTGCCAACATGCCCAGGACTGGTCGCCCCAGCAAGTTCACCCCAAGAGCAGACCGCAAGATGCTAAAAGAGGTCTCCAAAACCCTAAAGTGTCATCTCGAGAACTACAGCAGGCTCTGGCTACTGTTGATGTAGAAGTACATGCCTCTACAATCAGAAAGAGACTGTACAAGTTTAACTTGCATGGGAGGTGTGCAAGGAGGAAACCTTTGCTTTCCAAGAGAAACATCGAGGCCAGACTGACATTTGCCAGAGATAAAGTTGACAAAGACCAGGACTTCTGGAATAATGTTCTTTGGACAGATGAGTCCAAAATTGAATTATTTGGACACAACAGCAGAGGACATGTTTGGCGAAACCAAACACAGCATTCCAAGAAAAGAACCTCATACCAACTGTGAAGCATGGAGGTGGAAGTGTCATGGTTTGGGGCTGCTTTGCTGCAGCAGGACCTGGTCAGCTCACCATCATAGAATCCACGATGAATTCTACTGTGTATCAGAAGGTGCTTGAAGAACATGTGAGACCATCAGTTAGAAAATTAAAGCTGAAGCGGAACTGGACCATGCAACATGACAATGACCCAAAACATACTAGTAAATCAACCAAAGATTGGCTGAAAAAGAAGAAATGGAGAGTCCTGGAATGGCCAAGTCAAAGTCCAGATTTGAATCCCATTGAGATGCTGTGGGTGACTTGAAAAGGGCTGTACGTGCAAGAAACCCTCAAACATCTCACAGCTGAAAAAGTTCTGCATTGAGGAGTGGGGTAAAATTTCCTCAGACCGATGTCGAAGACTGGTAGATGGCTACAAGAACCGTCTCACTGCAGTTATTTCAGCCAAAGGAGGTAACACTCGCTATTAGGGGCAAGGGTGTCCTATCTTTTCCTCAGTTAGAATAGGCATTTTTGTAGAATGACATTTACAGAAGATCTTGAAAAGACTTTTCTTCAGTTTTCTTTGTTTAGTTGGATTACTTTAATCTCTCTGTATTGTTGAAACGGAGATGAAATAACCATTTATTAAAAATGTTACAAAAACCACATGCTTTCAAAGGGTGTCCTAATGTTTTCACATGTATATATATACACACACACACAGGGACGCGATAATTTTGGTCCTAATAACCGGCTGGTCCGATTACACAAACATGCCCTATAAATGTGCAACCAAGACAGGACGTGCTATAAGTAACATATTAAAATGTCATTATGACTTTTATTGTGCTGCACACACGTATGGCAAACGTACAAACAAGAACTTACGTGCATGTACATGTACGGTTGCTTACAACTTTGTTTATTGAAAAAGAAATCTACAAATTCTTCGAAACGGTCTACACGACACTCAGCATGCGAAGCACAATAAAAAAGGTTACATTACCAAATTCCAGTCAACGTGTGAAGAACTTGTCTAGTGTGATCTGACGCATTCTGTTTACGCACTGCACTTGTTTACGATTGACTTCATGTCGCCGGCTACTGGGCGGTCCGTTTTAGGAAAGAAAGGGCCGGCATGTTCACCCCCACTGGTTTGCACTTGGTACAAATTTTCCGACTTCCTGACCTTTGATAAAAGCATGAATTCTCCTGGTGAGCCCAGGGATCCTCCCGATGTCACTGACCCGCTTTACATCCGCTTTCCGCGGGCGACTTGGCTTCTTTTTGTTTTTCTCTGTCACGTTCTTTGGTCCGATTAAACGGAATTTTGGTCCAAATAAGCGAACAATATTAGGCTTATGTAATATGATCTGTTTCGGTTGTTTAGGATTCGGTCCGAATAAGCGGCTGGTACGATTAACTGGTGGTCCAATTAACTGGAATTGACTATATACAGTATACATATATATATATATATATATATATATATATATATATATATATATATATATATATATAAATATATAAATGGCATAAATTTTGCTTGTGGTGAAACACTATTGATGTCGTAAATATTTTGTGAAGCGAAAATCTAAGTTTCATTTCACTTATCACTCTTTATACAAAAACGACAGGCTGGCTTTAAGAGGAGTCCTTAATGCACCACGGTGAGGTCTTCAGTTATCTGACACCATTTTGGCCCTACTTTAGGCCTCTCTGCTATGACCACTTCCATTTTTGTGGCCTTGCCAGTCATGTAGCTCCAAGGGGGTGGGGCCAGCAGAGGTTAAAGTTCACCAAACTGGCACAGCGTCTCAATGGGGAGATTAAAATGCTCCGGATGGCACTGAATGACAAAGAAGTTTCTTGTTCAGCTCAGTATGCTTATCTTTCTTGCTGGAGCGGGTGCCATTTCAGTGAGTGATGACAAGCCATGACGTTAGTCATCACTGGTGAAGTTAGAACGGCCTCATCAATGTCCAATTATTCAGTTCACCTGGCACTCATCACCTAGAGAGAAGCCAGCATTAACCTCAGCCATTTCATGTCCTGCTGCTGGCTTACTATAATATGAGAGCTGGTCAATAGGGGTCAGTGGAGGACCAGAGGTGGTAGGTGACACTCAGCAGAGCTTGTGTTTAAATAAATAAGATATTACAACTTCTGGGAGTCAGATGGTCACTAATGATCATGTTTTTTTTTTCTGTTTCTTCTTCATTCCAGCAGTGCAAAGTTTTCCAGCCGTCAACCGGCAACCAATCAACAGGGGTCACTAAAGGGCTAGAGGTGTCAGCTCCTCTTACACTCAGCTACATATGAAGTATATAAGACCCTCATCGAGGTCTACCAGGTTCTTTTTGAATTTTTGAACCTGCTCATCAGGGGTCACAGGTGAGTTATAGGCAATCAATGACATCTATAGGTCTCCAGCACTCAATCACAGCTGAGATGTGCTGTCAGATGTCAACTCATTGCGATCAAAAGGCACTCTAAAGTGATCTTTGGAATTCAAACAGCTTCAGCACTTCAAAAGTGAATAAATGGCCAGCTGAGATGTGTTGTTTTGAGTATGACCATCATGTGTAAATCATAGGGTAGACATACTGTAAAAGTGACAAGACCCCAACACCATGCAAGTGAATAACTGGTCAGGTGAGGTTTGTTATATGTGTCTGGTCATCAAGTTAGGTCACACCAGGATTATATGGGATCCTTGGAACCCAAAAAGACACCAAAAGTCCATCAGTGTAGAGACTTTATGTATCTTGTCATCCAAGGGGTCACAGGGGAATCAGATGTGAGTCTGCAAAACCTCACACTGCCACAGTAAACTCGTCTGAAGGGATTTGGTTTTATGTGTGTAGTCATCAGGGGTCACAGAAGAAACAGGGCTGGAGGCCATCAGTGCAGAGATTTGCTGTTATGTATCTGGTTATCAGGGGTCACAGCAGGTTCAGTGGTACCCTTAGAGACAACAAGACTTCCAAATTTTATCATGGCTGAGATTTACTGTTATGCGTGTGGTCATCAAGGGTCACATATAAAGCATAAGGGACACTTAGGACCCAAAAGACACCAACACTACAAGAGGGAACATCTGATCAACTGAGATTTATTTTAATGTGTCTGGTCATCAGGGACCAAAGGAGAACGTAGGGGGGTATCCTAGAAGACCACAAGGCTTGAAAATGCCATCAATGCACACCATTGCTTTTACTCATCAGGACATCAGTGTCATTGGGGTCTTTCTCTAGCCTTAGTCTTACTTAATAATAATAATAATTAATTGCATTTATATATCACTACTCACAGCAGTTTTCACAGTGAGTGGGGGGCCTCTTGAATCAAGGTAGAGGACAGAATTTACTGGGAGTTGTGGAGGAGAGATTTGTGCTGGTTGGTGGTATTTATTATTATTGTATTGCGTGTTTATGGTGAAATGGTTACATCAGGAGGGGCATCCGGCGTAAAATTTAGCCAAATCCATATGTGGACAGATGATCCGCTGTGGCAACCCCTAACGGGAGCAGCCTGAAGAAGAAGAAGAAGAAATAATTAAAAACCTTCTTGGTGACTTTACCCTGTGTTCAGTGTGTCTGTCTATTGGGGTGAAAGGGGCAACAGTGGCCCCCTAGTGTCTTACAGTATACAGTTTTGATAATGTAATAACAGCTGAATTCAAGGGTATACAGTACTGGAGAAAGACTTTTTATTTTAGCACCTCACATCTTTGAAAAATCAGAGTATGATATAAGCATTAATTCAGCGCTGTTATACAAGGTCAGTTTATAAAACACAACTCTATCCTGATCTTTCTGGTCATTCTGTGACAGACTGCTGTGATGAATGCTCCCTCTTCGGCATTTGCTGAAGAGATAATTAAAGACATTATGGACAAGCTTCCTCCTGCCTGGTTTCTGACTCAAAGATGTTTTATCAGACTCGTCCTAGTAGAGGATAAGTTTCTTTCTTTAATTAATATGTTGATGTCTTCCACAACTGTTACTTGTTTTTGGTGATTTGTACAAGGGGGAGTCAAGCTAAAGTTAGAAAATGGGACTTATTAGAAGAAGGAACAAACCTTAACAAAAGTGAGAATGTCATTTCTCAGTGGAGTCTCCACCCTGCTGAATGCACGTGTGCCACCTGCCTGGATTCCAGCAGAATAAAAGGTTTTGTCTTGTCCTCACAACCACACGTACCCCCAAGTTATTGTCGAACACTACACACCGAGGGGTACAAGTTACTAGGACTTGCTGGAGACCAATGTGAAGCCTGCTATTTGATCCAAGAGGTGGGGACTGCTGTCTCAAGGGGTCCTTTGGGTACAAGACAATGACACACACACTGCTAAGAACACCAAGGCTTGTCTGGTGAAACAGAAGTTGGAGGTATCGCCACATCCTCCTTATTCACCAGATTTGGCACCATGTGATTCTCCACCTTTTTGACCACTAAAAAAACATCTGGGTGGTCATCGATTCAAGTCGACATGAAGAAAGTGGTGCACGAGTGGTGGTGAGGATGAGACAAAGTCTTTCATTCTGCTGGAATCGAGTGCATTGAGAAGGGTGGAGACCCCATTGAGAAATGACATGATCAGGTTTGTTAAGGTCTGTGCCATTTTCAAACCTTAATTTGACCCCCTCTTCATATTATTCTTTGTTTTTTTTTCATTTCAATTTTGTATGTAAGCTGCCTGTGTTATGTTTCATGGGTTTTGTGGGTGGTCCCCGAGGAGGCGGGGCCCCCTGCCAGTTACCACCAGAAACTGCCCTCCACCGTCCCTCAGGTCCTGGTGGTTCATTTTGAATTTTGAGTGCTTTTTAGTTGAGTTTTTGGGGTTCTTTCGGTTTTTGATGATTTTGGTCTGTTCTTTGGTTTTGTCATTGGATTGTGCTTTGGGACTTGTTCTCTTTGGGTTGCCCTTGCTGACAACTCCATTTCACCTTTTGTGCTTATATACAGTGGAACCTCGGTTTGCAAATAACTTGGTTTACGAGTGTTTTGCAAGATGAGCTACATTTTTTAATAAATTTTGACTTGATAAATGAGTGATGTCTTGCAATACGAGTAGTATGGATACACTTTGTCTGCTGAACGTCATGTGATCACAACTGAGCTGATGGTTCTTCTCCCTTCTTATCTCTCTCTCTCTCTCTGGCAATCGTCTCCTATTCTCCGTCTGAGTCTGTGTGCCTCACTCATATAGTCAACATCCGTACGAGCGTGTACTGTTTACTACAGCATTGTGACTGTGTGTGTGTGCGCACGTGTGTGCTGTGAAGTGCGAGTCCCCGTCTTGCGCCCCAAAACACAAAGCCGAGTCTCAGTACTCTCAGTACAACACCAGCTTTATTCAGCTTGAAACAGCAACAGCGCGGTTATTTATTGTAGCGGGATCTTTATAATGTTCCTTGTATCACCCATCGACGGCAGGCGCTTATAGCATGTCCGCGATCTTTTTGAAAACGCTTATACGGCGAAATGCTACAGCGCTGGGAGACTGCGATTGCTTTGGGACGCTCTTCCGTGTGTCGTCCCGTTGGGTGGAATCCCACATGAGTTTAGAAACTCACTCACACCAGCCATGATTCTTTTTTAAAGGTAAAGTGCAGGTTAATTTGTTTTATGTATTTTACTTTATATTTTGTATTAATCATTTTTATATGAATAGTTTTGGGTTGTGGAACGAATCATCTGAGTTTCCATTATTTCTTATGGGGAAATTCGATTTGATATACGAGTGCTTTGGACTGCGAGCACGTTTCCGGAACGAATTATGCTCGCAAACCGAGGTTCCACTGTATTTACAAAGTGTTTTGTGAAATAAACCTTTTTTGTGTTTTATAAAGATTTGGTTGTTGCCATTATCACTAGCCAGGGTTTGACGGTGATATCCCCCTCTAGTGTACATAATTGGATGTGTTTCTAACTACTGTCACCTACGCATGCCAGAAAGCTCCCCAGTCAGCTCAGCTCAGTTCTGTTCCTAGACGAGAGGTGGCAATGTCATTAACAGCCCAATCCTCTTTCATCTTACCCCAGAAAACATGCCCAGTGAGTCAAACTAAGCCTGACAGTAAGGTCAGAAGAGAAACTGGGAAGGTGGCATCATCTTGAGAGGAGCTCGGAGGACAAAGGAGCTTAGCCGAGGGAATACCTGCTAAAATAGCTGTTTAAGATCGTATCAGTTCTTTAAAGCCTGCATTCATTTTGGGACTGTTTCTGTTACTGTTTTTCGTTTGTTTGTTAAAAAGTAAATGGCATTACCAGGGTGATATCCTGAATATTTAAGTTATTTCGCCTGCTTCCTGGCCACCAGTCACAGAACTTATTGAAACCCTTTAGTGCTTTGGGAGTCCCAGTTCACAACAGGTAATTTAAATGATCAATTCCCATCTCATGATTACATTCCCATTTCAGACTGTTGCCATGTGATTTAATCTCGCAAATGGCCAAGGTGGTGTGAGGCCTTCAAAAAAATCTCCAGGGAAGCAGGCCAGAATCCCATCAGCCTGCCCAGAGAAGGCACACCAAAAAGCGGCCTAGTTTCCATTCCAGTGGCTGGCTTCCACCTACACTGGGCAAAAATGCGTTTCACTTTCAAAATTTAAAATGTATATTCTGTGAAGTCTTAAAACACACTGAAAGTGCCCCACAAGGGATAGGATAACCATCAACCCCTGGCTTGTACAGCATAAGGGCACAATACAGGGGGTCCTCGGGTTACAACGTTGCGAAATACGACGTTTCGAGTTTACGACGCTCATTCCCATAAAAACTTAAAAAAAAATTGAGACGTGAGTCTTTCGGATTGCGCTGTTAACATCGTACTTACAGACTTACGGGGGTGAACTACAAAAGTACGCGGCATATGAGTGAAGGAGTTTGTGAACTACAGTAGTTTTCTTGCATGCTGTGAAAGTGAAAGTGAAAGTACGCGGTGTATGAGTGAGGGAGTCGAACTTACAACACTCACTCCCATAAAAACTTAAAAAAATGGAGACAGGAGTGTTTCAGCTTATGCCATTAGCATCGTACTTACAGAGTATGTGGGCAAAATAGTTTGGTTATGCGCAGTGGAAGAATACGCAGTAACACAGCAAGGGAGTTGGCGAACTTGTTTGGTTGCATGCGGAGGAAGTGTTCTATTTGTGTTGCTTTGTTTGGCAACTTTGTGGCCCCTTTGTCATGGCTCCTAAACGAAAGTCAGAGTCTTCAGATGGTAGTGTTTTGAAGAAGAGGAAAGCCATTACAATGGAAGTGAAATTAGACATTGTAAAGAGATCAGAAGGAATAAAAGGTAAGGAATTTATTTTTACGCTCATTTTTTGTCATTTTTTCTGTTACTGCAGTACAGTGTACAGTACAGTAAATTTATGTCCTTTTCCTTTTGTGGCTTAGTTGTGTTTTTATGTTCTAGATTATAATTTTGCAAATGTGTTAGGATAGGTAAGTTTGTTGCTCTGACGTCACATCTGATGAAGACCATGGAGCGGCTGCTGCTTCACCACCTGAGGCGACAGGTCCGCCACGCCCTCGACCCTCTGCAGTTCGCATACCAGGAAAAGGTGGGAGCGGAGGATGCCATCATCTATATGCTACGCCAGTCCCTCTCCCACTTGGACAGAGGCAGTGGTGCTGTAAGAATGATGTTTTTGGACTTCTCTAGCACCTTCAACACCATCCAACCTCTGCTCCTTAGAGACAAGCTGACAGAGATGGGAGTAGACTCGCACCTGGTGGCATGGATCTTGGACTATCTTACCGACAGACCTCAATATGTGTCTTGGGAACTGCAGGTCAGACATTGTGTTCAGCAATACAGCGGCGCCACAGGGGACTGTACTTTCTCCGGTCCTGTTCAATCTATATACATCAGACTTCCAATATGACTCGAGTCCTGCCACGCAGCAAAAGTTCGCTGATGACACTGCTATTGTGGGCTGCATCAGGAGTGGACAGGAGGAGGAGTACAGGAAGTTAATCAAAGACTTTGTTAAATGGTGCGACTCAAACCACTTACACCTTAACACCAGCAAGACCAAGGAGCTGGTGATGGATTTTAGGAGGCCCAGGCCCCTCATGGACCCCGTGATCATCAGAGGTGACTGTGCAGAGGGTACAGACCTATAAATATCTGGGAGTGCAGCTGGATAACAAATTGGACTGGACTGCAAATACTGATGCTCTGTGTAAGAAAGGTCAGAGCAGACTATACTTTCTTAGAAGGTTGGCGTCCTTCAACATCTGTAATAAGATGCTGCAGATATTCTACCAGACGGTTGTGGTGAACGCCCTCGTCTAGGGGGTGGTGTGCTGGGGAGGCAGCATAAAGATGAAAGACGCCTCACGCCTGGACAAACTTGTTAAGAAGGCAGGCTCTATTGTAGGAGTAAAGTTGGACAGTTTAACATCCGTGGCAGAGCGACGGGCACTAAGCAAACTCCTGTCAATCATGAAGAATCCACTGCATCCACTTAACAGTGTCATCTCCAGACAGAGGAGCAGCTTCAGTGACAGGGTTTTGTCACCGTCCTGCTCCACTGACAGACTGAGGAGATCATTCCTCCCCTACACTATGCGACTCTTCAATTCCACCCGGGGGAGTAAATGCTAACATTAATTTTATTTTAATTTTTTTTTCATTTTTATTACTATTTAATTTAATATTGTTTCTTTGTATCAGTATACTGCTGTTTCTGGAATATGTGAATTTCCCCTTGGGATTAATAAAGTATCTATCTATCTATCTATCTAGGCTAGGGTGTGTTTCGACTTACACCAAAATTCGGTTTACATCACTGTCGCAGAAATGCAACTGTGTCGTAACCTGAGGACCCTCTGTAATTCTTTATAAAGAAAGATTTATTGAATAAAGAGAAAACAGTAAAAAATAATCAAGGAAGGACTTACTGTACCTAAAAGGCAATCCAAGGCAACCAAGTTTCAAATCAAAATAATCTAAGAAACAGTCGCAAAACACGTGAAGCAGAACAAAAACACAAAGAAAATGCAGTACTCGCAAATCCCATCACAATCCACCAGAGAGCAATCAAAATGAGTCGGCCCTGGACTTCACTTCCCAGCCTGCCTTTATACAACAGGGGGTGGTCCTTTAACTTTGATGGATGGGTAGCCCCGCCTTTTGAGGACTCCACCTACAAAGTATAAGGGACATAAGAGAAATGAAAAACACACAGAAGATACTGCATGAAAACTAAATACAATACATTTAACAGAACAACTAATTATATAAATAATAAATGAACAGGACAATGTAAAAAACAATAGTAATAAAACAAAAACTTAAAGACAAAAGGAAGCAATTTAGACACAAGTCAGGGGAGTAACCCTGGCCTAATAATAACAGTGTGGTCAGTGGAGTATTTTCTGATTAGCCCGGTTTGGTTTATTTATTTATTATTATTTTTGTTATTAGTGGAGTATGCTTAATAATTGCTTTAAATGTTTTACACTCTAAATTTAAATTTCCCATCAACACCATTTTTCTACCATCTCCAATTAGAAACTTTGCTAAACAAAATCTGCCCAATTTTCCTCACCTCCTGTCTATTTCGATTCCAGAAGAGATATTGATCAGTCTTGGGGACTCAGACAGCATTTCCATAATATATAAAACCCTTCTATAATATATAAAGTCCTTTCCTTTTAAAGATCCCAGAGGACAGTGGGAAAAGGATCTCTCCCTCAACATCTCAGAAACGGAGTGGAATGCAGCCATGTGCAGAATACACTCAAGCTCCATAGGGTGCAAAGCTTTCAATTATCTAACTTAAATTATTTTATCGAGCACATCTGTCAAGTTTTGTCAAATTGTCCAAAATGTTTCCATGGCCGAGATCCAACCTGCGAACGTTGCAATCGACCTCCAGCCTCACTGGGCCTCATGTTTTGGGCCTGCACCAAATTAACATCATTCTGGACCAAAATCTTTAAATGCCTTTCAGACAGCCTTGGGGTCCCAATCCCTCCTAACCCATTAACAGTTGTGTTTGGTGGGCTCACAGAGGGGCTGAAAGTGGAGAAGAACAAACAAACTGCGATTGCCTTCACTACACTATTGGCACGTAGACCTATTTTACTAAACTGGAAGAATCCTAACTCTCTTATTCTAAGTCAGTGGGTAACTGATGTTATATACTATTTGAAATTGAAAAAAAAAAACAAATTCTCACTTAGAGGATCTGTTCAAAAATCTTTTTAAAAATTGGTAGGATCTAATTAATAATATTTTAGAATAAGCATTTATATTGGGGGGAAAAGGCTCCTTTCCCTCTTTACTACTCTGAAAGTTTTACTCTGTTGGCCTATCTCTCTTTCTCATGGGTGGTGGTTGTTGAATTGAATTTAGATTTGTTAAGTTTGACTTGATTATATGGAATGTTACATGCTTTAAATAAATTCAATTGAAGTAAAAGTACCAAGTAAATAAATAAAGTTTTCTCTATGGTTTGTGTTGAGCCAAGGGGGCGTGGTCACCCGACATTGCAGCTGTAGGCCCCACCCCCAGAACTACTTAAAAGCCATCAGCTTGGGTGTTGCACTTATCTCCTGTTCTTTGGCTTTGTCATTGGGCCCTTCAGGTTCGGCCCACTTAGCTGTCGTTCAGAGGTAATGTTTCTGTAAATTATTTTATATTTGGTCAAGTGAGATTTGCTTTTATTTGATTGGTCATTGGGAATCAAGCGAGAATTACAGTAGAGGTGACCCTTGAATACATTAAGTCTGCAAAACTCCATGAATACTGGGATTTTATTTTACTTGTCCAGTCATCAGAGAATCATAGGAGCTTCCGAGATGGCCCATAGAGACTATTAAACGGTTATGTATCTGATCACCTGGGGTCATCTGTGCTATTTAAAGGTTGTCATCAAAACCCAATAGACTCCAAACTCCATCAGCATGGAGATTTGACAATTTTGGGTTCATAAGAGGTTCAGAGTTGATGCTTTGATCCCATAAGAGTCCAAAATTTCAACAGTGAGCTTTGCTTTCATTTGTCTGGTCAACAGGGATCATGAAAAACTTATTGGTGCCCTTTGAAGACCATAAGACTCCAAAACTGCAACATTTAACATATTTGATTTTATTTCTCTAGTCACCATGACAGTCTGAGGTGACTCTTAGAGTCTATAAGACACCAGCACTCCAAGAGTTTATAGCCAGCGTCACACACGTGTGCATGGGGGACAGTTTACAGGCTCATATAGTGTTATTCATCAGCCAGACCAGGGGTTGGCGCTCTCACCTGATCTTCTCTCCTCTTGTTCTTCTGCAGCCCAGCCGAAGACCCTGCCTCCCAACGACATCACTCGTCGGTCCACCCACTGTTGACATCACTTCTGGCTAACCCTGAGGACATCATTTCCGCTACCCAGAATTCCCCTTTTTGCCACATCAGTTTCTTTTCCGGCCGCCCTGACTCCACCTCTTCTTCTTACCCGCCATATTTATAGAGTGGTCTCAACTTGTTAGTCCGTTCAGTTGTGAACTCTACTTTGCTGATTTTCAGTATACGGGGTGGCCATCTCC
Organism: Polypterus senegalus; assembly: GCF_016835505.1. Classification (NCBI taxonomy): domain Eukaryota; kingdom Metazoa; phylum Chordata; class Cladistia; order Polypteriformes; family Polypteridae; genus Polypterus; species Polypterus senegalus. Next base: position 18,260,549 of record NC_053171.1, read on the forward strand.
AAACCTTTTTCTGTCTGCTGCCTCATTTTTTTGTCACACCAGACATCTCCAATTGGCTGTTTTGTGACTGAATATCTGGGGTCACAAGAAGACTAATAGTAATAATAATAATATATTTATTTATATAGCACTATAATAGACAAAAAAAATCACTTTCAGGGTTTCCTTGAATACAAGGACTTGCGAACATCTACAGTGGTCAACCGACCACCCACTATAAGTTGTCCCCTGTTGTACATCTCAGGAGCTGAATATAGTGGTACCCTTAAGCTCATTTTTGTTGTGTGCAGTCTCTCTTGATAATATGGCACCCCTGCCCACGACAGTTATGACTTGCATATCGCTCAGTCCATAGTGACCATCTAGACTTCCCAGGTTTATCTCTTATGGACACACTAGTACCAAACAAAACATGGCCTATTACTTTCAAATTGTGATTTTAGCAAAAGGAACCAAAAGTGCTGCACGATGTGTGAAATGCATTGGGGAATTTAGAAGTTTGGTTCCTCTGTGCCAAAAATAAGCTGTGGTTGTCATCGCCGCATGACCTGTTATTGTTGTTGTTTTTTTAGGGTGGCTCTAAGAGTTTCCCGTGCTGTGACACACTAGACTTGCATTTTACTTTCAACCAGAAACCCACACTGTTGATGCAGACCACTGCTGGTGATTTCCAGTGTCAGGTTATTCAATTTCACCTTCTGTTTCAACGATCCTAGGGTGGCAGGGCATGGGCACTTCACTTCATACAGCGGGCATTAGAACATGACTGCAATGTTTTACTTTCTGTTTCAAGCCAGCACACTTTTGTATCTGCTGTAGAGCGCCAATCAGAATCTTAATAGTATATAGTGCCTTTCATTGAGTACATCATCACCCGGTAATCTATGAGATGAATGCAGAAACATTAAATAAAAAAACAAAATGTCAGTAGAACTGTTGTAATGGTCCAGAGCTGGTCCCTGCCTTGCACCCGGGCTTGTCAGGATAGCATCTAGCATCTGTGACCTTAAATTGAATTCGATATTATGTCATGCTAGGTTCTGTCGTGTCATGCTATATTACAATACGTCATGTAATGTTATGTGAAGTCCTGGTATACTATGTCACGTCATGTAATGTTATACTAGCTGTACCCCCGTGAAGAAGTGAAACAGGACAGCGAGGAGGGCCCTGCCCGGCTCCCTACTCCTGACATCACGCTCCCCATCCTCTCGGCCTGCAGCCTCTGTCTCGGATTAGCGTGAAAGGATCGCTCCTGCAAGCGAACTGTGATTCTTACCGTGATGAGGGAAGTCGCAAAATCAAGCGTAACGTTCAAGCAAATTCTAGGAAAAAACCCGATCTAAATCTGTTAAGCAGTTCTCTCGTGAAAAGCGGACAGACAGACAGACGTTGGATTTTATTTATAGAGAGATTATGGTATATTATGTCATCTTATTTTATGACTTGTGATGTCATGTCATGCTATATTATGTCATGTCCTGTTATATTATGTCATCTCATTCTGTTTCTGGTTATGTTATGTTATGTTATGTTACGTTACGTTATGGCATTTTACTTGTCATATTATGGCACGTCATGTCTTATTTTGTCATGTTATGGTACACCATGTTATATTTTATTATGTCATGCAATATGTTTTGCCATGTTATGTTATGTCATGTTATGATATGTCTTGTCATGTAATATTATTTAATATTGTTGTGTTCTCGTGTTATATCATGACTTGCAATGTCATGCTATGTTATCTCATATTATGTCATATTATAAGTCATGTTATGTTACATCATTCTGTATTATGTTAAATCAAGTCATGTTATGGTATATTATGTCAATTTATATCATTATACAATGTTATGTTATACCATATTATAAGTCATATCATGGTATGTTATGTTTCATTTAATCATGGTATGTCACATCGTGCTATATTATATTATGTCATTTTTGCATCATGTGTCACACACATGTGATTGGGAGACAATATGAGGGCTCCACTAGTTGTAATTCCACCCCGAGCAGTGGGTTGGCACTGTTGCCTAATGCTTCTCCCTCTTGTTTCTAAAGATCGGATGACTACCAGAACATGAAGCCATTACAGGTTGTCATCTTCCGGCCACAAGTCTTCAGGTCTGGTGTCCCCTTAAGGGGCTGTGCTGTTATTTTCCAGTCAGTCAGCGTCCTCACTACTGTCTAAAAAGGCCGGCAATACCTTTTGCCTTTTTTCTGTTTTTCTTTGAGCCACCAAATGTAACGGGTTAGCCTCCAAGGTGCCCCAAATCTTTCTAAATGTCCTGTCTTTTCATTACACATGTTATGTCAAGTCATGTTATACTATGTTGTGTCATGTCACATTATTGTATTTTATGTCATGTTATGATATGCCATTGTGACAGATAGGGGGCGCTGTCATCCCCTTGAACCCTCAGACTTGATGCCAGACACCAGGTAAAAGTCCAATACTTGACTTTATTATAGGAAATATGTGTGCAAAGCACCCTCCTCTCCACAATACTCATAAATCAATACAATTACTATCCATCCATCCTCCATCCATTTTCCAACCCGCTGAATCCGAACACAGGGTCACGGGGGTCTGCTGGAGCCAATCCCAGCCAACACATGGCAGGAACCAATCCCGGGCAGGGTGCCAACCCACCGCAGGACACACACACCCACTAGGGCCAATTTAGAATCGCCAATCCACCTAACCTGCATGTCTTTGGACTGTGGGAGGAAACCGGAGTGCCCGGAGGAAACCCACGCAAACTCCATGCATGGAGGACCCAGGAAGCAAACCCGGGTCTCCTAACTGCGAGGCAGCAGTGCTACCACTGTGCCACCGTGTCGCCCATACAATCACTAATCAGTAACAAATCCTTCACTCCCAGATGCGTTGCCACCCTTCCACCCAGTTTAGCTCGTCATCTGGTATCTCTCACAGTCTTTTATAGTCTGTGACCCGGAGGTGCTTCTGAACCCGTAGTCCACGTGACTTCCTAGCACTTCCAGGTCAGATCAAAAGTCTTCTTTTCATCCCGGGTTATAGGGCACATAACAGTCCTTGGGCCTCCCTGCAGCGTCCTCTAGGGGCCCCTGTGGTATCCAGCAGGTCTGTGGATGAAAACTCCATTGTCCATAATTCCCTGCTGGCGTTCGGGGCACCTCCATGCTGCAGGGAGAGCTCCATCTGGAGGCCTGGGGGTATTGGCCGGAATGACTGGCCGGCCATAGTCCACACATGCTATATCTATTATATATATATATATATATATATATATATATATATATATATATATATATATATATATATATCCCCGGCCGGGACGCCCAGGAGGACCAGAGGAGGGCTTGTGCCTCCTCCAGACCACGAGGGGGCGTCTGTCCTGGTTATGTTGTGGGCCTCGGGTACAGGGCTTGGAAGCCCAGCCCTGTAGGGACCCGTGGCCACCGCCAGGCGGCGCCCCGATGCCGGAATATCCTGTGTGGTCCCTGGCCGGGGCAGGAGCCCGGCCGGGATACCCAGGAGGACCAGAGGAGGGCTTGTACCTCCTCCAGACCGCGAGGGGGCGTCCGTCCTGGTTATGTTGGGGGCCACGGGTAGGGGGCTTGGAAGCCCAACCCTGTAGGGGCCCGTGGCCACCGGCAGGCGGCGCCCAGGTGCCTGAGGAACCCTGGAGCCCAGCACTTCCGCCACACCAGGAAGTGCTGGGGGGAAGACGACAGGGGACACCCGGACGGCTTCGGTGCGCAGCCGGCACTTCCGCCACACTGGGGTGTGGCTAGGACTGATTGCCGGGAAGCAGCTGGAGCCCATCCGGGTTCCTATAAAAGGGGGCCGACTCCCTCCGGTCATTAGTGGATGTCGGGTGGAAGTGGACAGAGCTGGAGAGAGGACTGGAGGCGGCCAGGAAAGGAAGGCACAAAGGACTGTGTGGCCTGGACAATTGGGGCATCGGTGCAAGAGGCACTGGGGTTTGTGCACGTGACTTATTTGTGTAAATATTGTAAATAAACAGTGTGTGGTGAATTTAAGATGTCCGTTTGTGTGTGTCCGGGTCAAAGTTCACAATATATATATATATATAAAATCCAACATCTTTCTATCTGACTTTCTGTATGTCTGTCTGTCCTCTTTTCACGACAGAACTTCTTAACAGATTTAGATTGGGTTTTTTCTATACTTTCCTTGAATATTCCGGTTGATTCTGTGACTTCTCTCATTGCGCTAAATATCATAGATTGCTTGCAGTACCAAATTATGTGCGTGAATCCAAAAGAGATGCAGCGGACCATGGGGAGAGGGGGCGTGGCCTTCCTCACTCACGTGCCATCGTCCGTTCAGGTCGCTCTCCCTCTCGCCACGTGTTGGAGCGCATCCTGCCTACACTTAGCTAGCGATACCCGTTTGTTCAACAGACATTATCATCTAGAGATTGTTAAGGAGTAACGTTTGACATTTTTGAGAGAGAGATCAAAGCTACGTGTGTTTTAGAGGGTACACGCAGATGGCCAGAGATATAACAGTCATGTCGTTTTCTCCCCATGTGGGGGACGGTCTCCCATCAGAGCTGAACACGATCAGATACAGTGCCAACTTTTGACGTTAGAGCGGACCTACCTTCTGTATTGCCAGAATTACATTTTTTTGTTGATTTACAAACTTTGTCCTGTTTCACGACTACACAGGTGGAGCCGCAGGGGACAGCTAGTCTCATTATATATATATATGTGTGATCAAACTGCATTCTGACTTTTCCCACTGTAACAATTAGAGATTTGAAACTGGTATGTCCTTTTTGTAGTGTGGAGACCAATACTGCACTCAGGACTCCAGATGAGGCCTCACCAGTGTGTTATAAAGCTTGAGCAGAACCTCCTGCGACTTGTACTGCACACATCAAGGCGCTATATAACCTGACATTCTCTTAGCCTTCTTAATGGCTTCTGAATGCTGATTGTGTCGAGTCCACTACGACTCCTAAATTCTTCTCATAAAGTGTACTTTCAATTTTTAGACCTCCCATTGTCTATTCAGACCTCACATTTTTACTTCTTACGTGTCATACTTTACATTTACTGACATTAAATATCATCTGCCACAAATCTGCCTGTCCAAGCCCCCCATGATGATTCAGTGGGTTTTTGATTATCTGCCATTCCCCCTGGTTTGGTATCATCTGCAGACTTAACCAGCTTATTACTTCTAGACACCACTCTTAACGCCTCCTAATTCTGATGAGGTTCCTCGCACCATCAGCCCCTGCTGCCAGTGTCTGAGCCAATTCTGCACCACACCCTGAACTCCCACTTCTTTTAGCTTGATGCCCACCTTCTCATGTGTCGCCTTATCAAAAGCTTTTTGAAAGTCCTGATTAATAATCTCACCTGCTCCACTTTGATCAAATCCTTCTGTTGTTTCCCCATAGAGTTCCAGCACGTTAGTAAGACATTACCTTGGTAAGCAATACCACCCCGAGACGAGGGGAGGCACACTTGTGAAGACCACACCTCTCTCTGTCTGCAGTGCCAGGGAATGTCGCCTGGAAGGCGAGTGAGGTAACGTCGGGGTCCACTCCATCAAGCCCCGCCCCTTCTGAGACCACCATCTTTGATTTTGCTATGTTGGCACCCTGCTTTCCTTGACCACTTTTCCACCAACCAACCTGTAATTAAATGGGGGGCCCACTGGTTTCCCTACAGTTTTTGTGGCTCCACATCTGCTACCTACACAATAAATCAATAAATCTAGTTGTTTTTGAAATTATATAGTGTCTTTCTCTAATTAGCCTCATCCGAAAAGTGCAAAAGAACCAATATGTTTTATAGCTTGACAAGTTAGATGGCTTTTCAGGCACCTCTTTAACGCAACAACACACATGAATTTATATAGCGCCTTTCCACGGGAAGTCTCACCTTGAGAGGCTTCACAGGGACACTTGTCTCCATGTTTCTATAAGTGAAGGCCCTGTAACTACAGCTCGCTGTTTACCCATCAGGTCTTACAGCGCACCATCATATATTTCTACAGGCTGCACCTTCACTTTATTTTATAGCGTCTTTTCCTTACTGCACGCCATGCCAAGGCGCTCTGCAAATATACTTGAAAATTATACATCCATCCGTTCATTATCCAACCCGCTATATCCTAACTACAGGGTCACGGGGGTCTGCTGGAGCCTGTCCCAGCCAACACAGGGCGCAAGGCAGGAAACAAACCCCGGGCAGGGCGCTAGCCCACCGCAGAACATCCATCCATTATCCAACCTGCTGTATCCTAACTACAGGGTCACGGGGGTCTGCTGGAGCCAGTCCCAGCCAACACAGGGAGCAAGGCAGGAAACAAACCCCGGGCAGGGCGCCAGCCCACCGCAGGGCGCACACACACCCACACACCAAGCCCACACTAGGGACAATTTAGAATCGTCAATGCACTTAACCTGCAAGTCTTTGGACTGTGGGAGGAAACTGGAGCACCCGGAGGAAACCCACACAGATACAGGGAAAAGTGAACCCGAAGCAGCAGAGCTACCCACTGCGCCACCATGCCGCCCTAAAATTATACATATACATGAAATTGCTCTTTTCATTCCAAAGCTTGTTTGCTGCTTGTACAATTTCCAAAGGCAACTCCACGACAATGCTGACCCCCTTGCAGACCAACTGCTTGCCCCTCTCCCACCCCGAAAACCTTAAGGACACCCACCAGCTTCATTTCCAACCGTGCGACACCAGGGCTTACTTCCTCAAGAACTCCACTGCTTATCTGATGCCAGAAACAAGCAGCGCTGCCCTCCACCAATAGCCCCCTCCCCACAACCCGCTCACAAGACTCTTTCCTGTGAGTCAAACAGCTGAATAAACAATCACACGGAGCACAAGCCGAGAAACCCAAAGCTGGAATCGAGCGGGAAGAAACAGGGTCAGCTGATGTTGGGCTGTGGTTCACCGCCAAGTCAAAGAGCAGGACTTTTATGCAGCGTGTGCAACTCTGCAGCTCTTTCTTCACAATGGCCCTCCACAAAGACTCAGTAACCGAGAGAGGAACTGAGTCTGAAAAGAAGGATGCTGGAGGCAGATATTAAGAAAGTGAGAGTCAACTGCCTCCTTCATGCAGCAGTCCATCAAGGCTTCTTTTATGTAGTGGTCTTTATAAGGGGCTGTGAAGAGTTGTCCCCATGCTAGAGCAAATGAAAGGATGGGTTAGAACGGAACTGACCGCATTTCAATTGAGCTACTGGAGGGCAGGTCATAAAGCCCCTTGGTGAGGCCATCAGGGTTAGGGTCTTGTGTGTGAGCCCTTCACCGGGTCCAAACAGGTTCTGTCAGAGAAATCTTGGATGTGCTCATCGATAGTCAGTCAGTCAGTCAGTCAGTCAGTGTCCAACCTGCTATATCCTAACACAGGGTCATGGGGGTCATTGATAGTGTACTTGACAAAGTGAACTCACCATTAGATGCGGTAGCAGTTAAACTCCTGCTCCGAAAAATATACTTGACACCTTTAGACCTGCTGCTAAACCTGCCTCTTTTAATTAAAGTAGTTTTTCAGGATTTAAACAACAATTTGAAGCAGCATTCTATTCTTGATAAGTTTCAGAACAAATCATAGTACAGAAAATAGTAAATGACTTCTGGTTAATGCAGACACAGGCCATGGATCTGCTCTCGTTTAACAAGACCTACTAGAGTGCAGCATGTGACACCAGAGACCACCTTAGCCAATGACTGGGCCCTTCAGGCAGTGCCTCGGTCTTATTTAACAAGAAGATTCCTTGTTAGTTATGGCGATTGTAGCTTATACAGTGGGATGCAAAAGTTTGGGCAACCTTGTTAATAGTCATTATTTTCCTGTATAAATGGTTGGTTGTTACGATAAAAAATGTCCGTTAAATATATCATATAGGAGACACACACAGTGATATTTGAGAAGTGAAATGAAGTTTATTGGATTTACAGAAAGTGTGCAATAATTGTTCAAACAAAATCAGGCAGGTGCATAAATTTGGGCACCGTTGTCATTTTATTGATTCCAAAACTAATTATTGGAACTCAAATTGGCTTGGTAAGCTCAGTGACCCCTGACCTACATACACAGGTGAATCCGAGTATTTAAGGGGTCAATTGTAAGTTTCCTCCTCCTTTAATTTTCTCTGAAGAGTAGCAACATGGGGTCACAAAACAACTCTCAAATGACCTGAAGACAAAGATTGTTCACCATCATGGTTTAGGGGAAGGATACAGAAAGCTGTCCCAGAGATTGAAGCTGTCTGTTTCCACAGTTAGGAACATATTGAGGAAATGGAAGACCACAGGCTCAGTTCAAGTTAAGGCTCGAAGTGGCAGACCAAGAAAGATTTCAGATAGACAGAAGCGGCGAATGGTGAGAACAGTCAGAGTCAACCCACAGATCAGCACCAAAGACCTACAACATCATCTTGCAGCAGATGGAGTCACTGTGCATCGTTCAACCATTCGCGCACTTTACACAAGGAGATGCTGTATGCCAGAGTGATGCAGAGGAAGCACAAACAGAGCCGCTTGAGGTCTGCTCAAGCACATTTGGACAAGCCAGCTTCATTTTGGAATAAGGTGCTGTGGACTGATGAAACTAAAATGAGTTATTTGGGCATAACAAGGGCGTTATGCATGGAGGAAAAAGAACACAGCATTCCAAGAAAAACACCTGCTACCTACAGTAAAATATGGTGGTGGTTCCATCATGCTGTGGGGCTGTGTGGCCAGTGCAGGGACTGGGAATCTTGTCAAAGTTGAGGGACGCATGGATTCCACTCAGTATCAGCAGATTCTGGAGACCAATGTCCAGGAATCAGTGACAAAGCTGAAGCTGCGCGGGCTGGATCTTTCAACAAGACAACGACCCGAAACACTGCTCAAAATCCACTAAGGCATTCATGCAGAGGAACAAGTACAACGTTCTGGAATGGCCATCTCAGTCCCCAGACCTGAATATAATTGAAAATCTGTGGTGTGAGTTAAAGAGAGCTGTCCATGCTCGGAAGCCATCAAACCTGAATGAACTAGAGATGTTTTGTAAAGAGGAATGGTCCAAAATACCTTCAACCACAATCCAGACTCTCATTGGAACCTACAGGAAGCGTTTAGAGGCTGTAATTTCTGCAAAAGGCGGATCTACTAAATATTGATTTCATTTCTTTTTTGTGGTGCCCAAATTTATGCACCTGCCTGATTTTGTTTGAACAATTATTGCACACTTTCTGTAAATCCAATAAACTTCATTTCACTTCTCAAATATCACTGTGTGTGTCTCCTATATGATATATTTAACTGACATTTTTTATCGTAACAACCAACGATTTATACAGGAAAATAATGACTATTAACAAGGTTGCCCAAACTTTTTCATCCCACTGTAAGTCCTTGATATATCAAAGATATATTCTACTGTTATTTTCAGTCTACGGGGTGTGGCAGAAAAGTAATGAGACTGATTTTTTATTTACCAAAGTTTTTATTTTTTTCAAACATCAATGTTATCCCCTTCAAAGTAGTTCCCTTGGGCATCTACACACCGATGGAGACGTTGTTCCCACTGTTGGTAGCAGCGCTGGAAGTCTTCAACCGCTATGGTCTTCAGCATGTCCGTTACACTCTTTTGGATGTTTTCTAAAGTCCCGAAATGACGTCCTTTGAGGACATTTTTCAGTTTAGGAAAAAGGAAAAAGTCACACGGACTGAGGTCAGGTGAATAAGGGGGCTGGGGAACCACAGGAGTGCCTTTTGAGGTCAACAATTCTGTCATGGAGAGGGCAGTGTGACGTGGGGCGTTGTCATGATGGAGCATCCATTTGTCTGCAATGCCTGGTCTCACGCGAATGACCCTTTTTCTGAGCCTTTCAAGGACGTCTTTATAAAAAACTTGGTTGTCAGTTTGTCCTGGAGGAACAAATTCTTTGTGGACGATTCCCCTTTTGTCAAAAAAACAAATCAGCATTGATTTGATCTTCGATGAGCTTTCTTTGGTCGAGGAGAGTTTGCAGTGTGCCACTCCTGACTTTGCCTCTTGGTCTCAGGATCGTATTGAAAAATCCATGATTCATCACCTGTGATCACACGACTAAAGAAATCTTGCTCATTAGCGATTCGGTCAAGAAGATCAAGACACTTGTTTTTTCGAATGTCCTTCTGCTCAATTGTGAGGTTTTTCGGCACCATTTTGGCCTTTCACATGTGCAAATGTTCAGTCAAAATTTGATGAACGGTAAATCTGTTCAAATTTAACTGTTCACTCAACATTCTTAATGTTAAACGACGGTCTGATCTCACAAGAGTGTTCACACGTTCGATGTTTTCATTGGTTTTCGAAGTTGAAGGCCTCCCTGAACAACTTGAGCTCGGGATAAAGAATGTTCCCCATAGGCCCGTTTTAACTTTCCAAACGTCACACTTGCCCGATTCTCCAAGCTTAACACAAAATTTAACGGCACAACGTTGCTCCAAATTCCGCTGTTCCATTTTGCGTGACGCACAACCAGAAACACAACTTCGCTAATAGCAGTCACGAAAATCACGTAGTTAACGGAAGGAGTTGAAACTCGCACCGAGCTATGGGAGGGTACTGATACACGTGCTCTATCAAGGACAACAGCGCAGCGTTGCCAGATCGCCTGAAGTGTTTGCCAGTCTCGTTACTTTTCTGCCAGTCTCGTATACTCAGCCTCCCATCAGGCCAGAATATTACAAACCACAAGGTGAACTGCCACAGCTATGCACATGACTCTCAGCTTTACTTATCAATAGAACATAACGACACTGACACTCTGGGCTCTCCGACCAAATGTCTGTCTTGCATTTCTCAATGGGTGAGTAGCAATTTCCTTGAGCTAAATAAGGAAAAAAATGAAATCTTAGTTGTTAGAAAAAAAAAATGGGAATAAAGAGTGTATTAGAAATAAGATTAATCCTTTCCCCCTCTCCTTTGCCCACAGCCTCTGTCTCGGATTAGCACAAATATATCGCTCCTGCAAGGGAACTATGATTGTTAGCACGATTAGAGAAGTCGCAAAATCATCCGGAATGTTCAAGCAAATTATAGAAAAAAACCTGATCTAAATCTGTTAAGTAGTTCTCTCATGAAAAGCAGACAGACAGAAAAATGTTTAAGATTATATATAGAGAGATACTGTATATAGATTGTGGTCCCCGGCCGGGACGCCCAGGAGGACGTGAGGAGGGCTTGTGCCTCCTCCACACCGCGAGGGGGCATCCGTCCTGGTTCTGTTGGGGACCACGGGTCAAGGGCTTGGAAGCCCAGCCCTGTAGGGACCCGTGGCCACCACCAGGCGGCGCCCCGATGCCGGTGTATCCCGTACGGTCCTCGGCTGGGGCTGGAGCCCGGCCGGGACGCCTTGGAGGGCCAGAGGAGGGCGAGTGCCTCCTCCAGACAGAGTGGGGGCGTTTGTCCTGGTTAGGCAGGGGGCCTCGGGTACAGGGCATGGAAGCCCAGCCCTGTAGGGACCCGTGGCCACCGCCAGGCGGCGCCCCTGTGCCTAATTATCCCGGGAGCCCGGCACTTCCGCCACACCAGGAAGTGCCGGGGGGAAGACTTTGTGTGGCGCCCGGAGAGCTGCCAGGAAGGGAGCCGACACTTCCGCCACGCTGGGGCGTGGCTAGAGAGCAGATGCCGGAAACACCTGGGGCTCATCCGGGGGCGTTATATAAGGGGCCGCCTCCCTCCAGTGAGTGGTGGAAGTCGGGAGGAAGTAGACGGAACTGGCGAGAGAGGACGGGAGGCGGCCAGGAAGGCAAAAGGACTGTGTGGCCTGGAACTGGGGAGATCGGTGCAAGAAGGCACTGGGGGTGCACGTGAGAACACTTTGTGTAAATAGTGTATATAAATAAATGGTGTGTGGTAAAACTATGCTGTCCGTCTGTCTGTCCTGGGGCCAGCGTTCACAAGATCAATTGAGACCACTTTGCAGAGATTTGTTTTCACTTGGTCATTAAAGAGTCCTTTTCTGCTTCGGGCCAAATTCAAGATGCCATGCTTCAACGCTGCAGAGAAATAAAATGTGAAAACTTCCAAGGGGTACGCACTTTTCAAAGGTTCTGCCCATTTGAACAGAGCCCACTGTCTGTGTGTGTGCCTGGTGTGTTCTCATGGACATCCCCACACCCCCCTTAAGATGACCACTTCTAACACTCGAGCCCTTGGCAGGACTCATGAGATGCCCACTTCTTGCTGGACATGCCCCTTTAGATGCCCAGCTCCCCCACCTGGTGTTAGCAGACGGCTCCAACTGGTAAGGTGAGGGACACACACTGCCTTCTAAACTGCCACTAATGTCACTTCCTGCTATTTCATCATCAGGCATCTGCATGCATTTTAAGCTGAGACGTCATAGTAGAAAAACAAAAAAAGAAGAATCTTTATCTGCCCGCCTCTCTTGGCACTTGGGCCTGCCATTGACAAACAAAAAGCAAGACTCAACAAAGGAACACAAAATAAAAAATGAGGCCAACATTCAGAGAGACACCCGTCCTGCTCACGAGATCACGTCGACATGTGTGTGCGTGTCACCGCGTGTCCTCTGCTGTGTCAGCACAGGACCTCACTGAGGTGACGTTTAGCATTTTTTCAACGTTATTTTAACTTTCTTTTAACAGAGGTGCATGATGGGTATAGCTGGCACCACATCTTCTCATGAACTGCTCGCCCAAAAAAAAAAAAAGACAATGTGAATTGTCATCTGGAAACGCGGCAAGCCAACATCTGGCTGCATGGCGCGAGGAGGGTGACTCCTTTATTAAAGGGTTATTAACATTCTGAATCTGAATTACTGCGAATTAGAACAGAAATGTGGGGCACAAATGTGGTGCGTGTTGGCGCGTTTTTTAATTCCGAAAAAAATAAAAAAGTGATTTTGAAAGGGTGGGATTGAAAGGATTCCTGTACTTCTATCCATCGGCATGAACCTCCTGGTACATTAACCCTTTGGGATGAGCTGTGGCATCAACCCGATTGGAGTGTGGAGCATGGCGCCTGGCACCTACGCGGGCAGCCTACTCTGTGCTTTCACGTCGGGGTCCCGGATAAAATGAAAGTGAGGTGATATCTGTAGCCTTCAAGTCATTAATATACGGGCAAAATGTGCTGGCATTCCTACTAGAGTGGGTTCCTCTTTTAGGTCTGATGATGGTGGGTTTGGCTCAGCCACTCAAGACCTTGTAAGGGAAAAGCCTGCTTTGGAAAAAGGAGGGGATAAAACTGAAAGGGATCAAAATGGCAGATCTTCCCAGCCGGGCTGTGAATCCCTTCATCTGTAACGGCGGGTAGCAGCCTTTCATCAGATCCTGTGGTGCGCCCGTCCACCCCACTTCTGCTCTTACAGGAGGCACCCGTTTGATTTAACAGAGGCACTTGAAGTAGTCCTTCTGTGGGTCTCACCCCCTTCATCAACTGCCCTACTCTCCCCCGGGGTGAAGAAATAGTGCATGCCACACCTGTGCCTCAGTTTTCGGTTGGTCTTTTACCTTATCGCCGTCCTCAGTCACTTTTAAGCTGCAATTTGGTCCCCTCCTGCTTGTGGGTAACTGCCTTGAACCTCAAGGAATTAAATCTCAAAGGCCCCCTAATTGGCATGGAGGCCTTCTGGGGAGGGCCAGGTCACGCCTGTGAACCGTGGCCAATGCTCTTTCAGCCCAAATCTCCCTTCCATCTGCTCCAAAATCCACGTGAAATCGGTTGCTTAGCACGCAGGCGGAAGCCCATCGGGAGTGCCTATGAGGCCGGGCCGTGTGTCCACAGCAGGTAGAAGATTCCCACAATTCTCCATTCCGGCCCTTAAGACCCGCACCCTGCTTTTTTAGACAGCTGCGGCTTTTTCTGGATTACTTTTTTTTGGCTGCTGAGCTTTAGGTCCTCTACTCCCACCCAGACCCCCCCCACCACTCACTTCAGAAACCGGGCTGCATTTTTCTTTTTTTAGTGTGTCATTTTTAAAGCGGCCAATTAAAATTCCAGCCCGCCATACACGATGCAGCAAAGGGGTTTGAAACGCTGCCAGCTGCCGATGTCACGGCTTGTGAGCGCTCGCTGCCAGACAGCGTTATATAATCGGCAAGAGCAAATGCAACAAGAGGTAAGACTGTGTTCCAGGAAGGCCATTAATGTGTCTGGCCTGTTGGCATGCTGGGCACATGGGGGCTGGCGCCTTCTGGTGGGGGCCCAGGTGGAGGTTCTCCTCTAAACAAACAATAACTAGACTTACCTTGTGCCATCCTTAACATCCTCTCAAGCATTGTTAGAAATAATTGGCATAGTTGGCACCTGACTTTCTGCTAAATAACATCAACTGTAACAAGAAAGAAATTGTCAAGTGCCCACAAAGTGCCCTTTTTAATACCTGTACAAGAGTGGCAGTGCCCCTCTAGGGGTAACGGGCACACCTGCTTGACAGATCATGCTCAGTGCTGCTAGGAATAGTCTGCGACATGCTAAGGTGGGTCAGATTCTGGGCATGGCAGGATGGTAAGCAATGACATGGCACTTAGAGCCCTGCCATTAAATATTTAACTTGAAAAGCTCGCTCACCCTCACAGAGAGAATAATATGGAGTTTCAGTACCAAGTGGTGTGTGCCACCCACCCTCACGGGCACACACATGTTGGCAGAAGGCACTCACTCCCGACATCACATAAGCATTTGTGAACCCAAGTCTGCACACTTTCTGTGCCACACATTTAGCTGGGCAGCAGAAGCACTACCCCACACATGTTGGCACCTGCCTCAGTAAAGTTCTTGATTACTTGATTACTATTCAGTCTTTGAACACTTTCTGCACCAAACCCCCCCCAGCCTGGCAGACTGCTTATGCCACACAGAAAGTTGGGAATGAGTATCCGTGTGCACACACTGACATGAATGCCAAATACACACTAGTGCATGTCACATTCCTACGGATGCCAATCTTTCTATAATAAGAATGGCATTCTCTCATGCCAAACACTGAACAGACCTACTGGCACTCGCACATTCAACTCTGCTCCGGATGGAAGTTCTGGGCAAGTTTTAAAAATTTGTAGCAACCAACTAGCTGATATTTTTAGTGACATCTTTAATATCTCACAGACAGAATCTGGGATCGCCACCTACTTCTAAAGGGCAACGATTATCAAACAACAGCAGTGGACTGTCTGAATGACCACCGAGCAGAGGCACCTATTCCAATCATGATGAAGAAGTTTGAGAGGCTGGTGCTGGGATACACTGACAGTATATGCCAGACTGTCTTGATCACCTCCAGTTGGCATATCGTCACAACTAGTCCACCGTAACACTTTACACTTTATGCAATCCTGGCATATCTGGCTAACAGTGGAGAATCTAAAGGTTGGCGCTCACTGCCAAACCAACAACTAATGGTGATGAACCTCGTGCCACAGAAGAGATTTAGAAGGAGTTGCGCTGTTTCCAATGTTCTCTTGTCAGTGCTGTGCTGAAGATGCTCAGCTTATTCCCCTTCAGAAGACCACATGGTCTCAGCTAGAACCTTGACACATCTCAGTGACATCTCAATCTGGATGAAAGACCACCATCTCTGGGTCAGCCTGGCAAAGATGGACCCCTTGTTATTCCAATTATTCCATCAATTTATCACCCCTGCCAAGTCAGTATGTAACCTGGGGGTGGTGATCGATGACCAGCTGTCCTTAACTCACAACATTGCCATTGCCACCAAGATCATACCTGCTGTGTGCCAATCATATAGAGAAGGTTTTTATTTGTGTGTTTTAATGTGTTACATACATTTGTGTGGACCACAAACTTTGCAATGCACACACACATAAAGTGTCACACACTTGCTATGTCCCCCTCCCTATGTTGGCACCAAACTCTTTACTATCCTCTAGCATAGGCATGGTTTTGTGTGCCGTGTATTGGGAAGGTAAGTAGACTCACGGTTCCACAAAATCACAAAATGAAATGGGCACCAGACATTCAGCAGGGCGGAAGACACACTGGCACCTGACTCTATGAGTTTTTCTCACTTAGATGAAACTGAACTGATTTTCTACACCACATATTCAATAAGTTATCAGACACCCTATGCCAATCATTCACATGGGCATAAATCTACACCATATTCATATGCCAATTTTATTGTGCTGTTTACTCTAAAGGCTCTCATGTGCTCATTCTATGTATTGCACACTCTCGTGGGCACAAGAGTCTCTGTACCATAAATCCAAGAGTAGTGCAATGTTTATGTGACACACAGTCAACTGGGCATCAGACTCTGTGCCATACACTCATTTGGTATCTGAAACATCATGCCAAACTCCCATATTCATTCAAGGTGCTCAAATGTATGCCAAGAGGGTAGCAAACTCAGTGTGGTAGCATGTCTGTTGCCGGACCCAGATGATGTAGAAACTGACTTGAACCCTGTGGACGTAGATTGGTGTTCATGATATGCCCAGCATCTACCTGCTGTACTTGAGGGAAGAAGAATTGCTTTCTGTGCTATTTGCTGTCTGATTGAAAGGGGCGCTTACTTTGAGATTCTCTTTAATTATGATTTAGTGGTGCAGTAAGAATAATCATAAACATTAGCACTGCTTTTACAAATCGCATACCAAATGGCATATAACAGAGGCATATACATTGCATTGGTCATTCCAACAGATGGTGTAGCAGAAACATCTGTAGTAATATGATACATTATATTGGTCATTCAAAGAAATGCGACATCACAAACATTAGCACTGCTTCTGCAAATCTCATACAAAATAGCACATAACAGAGGCATATACATTGCATTGGTCATTCCAACAGATGGGGCATCACAAACATTAATACTGCTTTTATAAATCCCATACTAAACAACATATAACAGAGGCATATGCATTGCATTTGTCATTCCAACAGATATTTGTAATGATGCATTTTATGATTACAAACGTTTATGATGCACCATCTGTTGGAATGACAAACGCAATGCATTTTATTACTACATGCATTACAGAATACATTCCAATAGATGGTGCATTGCAAACACTAACGCTGAGGTCTATGTTGATTATTTAGATATTAACCCATCTTACATAGGTAGCACAGCTAGTAATTATATAATATAATATAATATAATACAATAATATAATATAATCTAATATAAAGGACTCACACTTCTTTGGTGACAACCCTAGTTCTTACAGAAGTTCTGAGATTTACACAATGTTTAGACAGCCTAAGAAGCACAGACGTATGATACCAGTCCACATGCTCACACATATGGGCACAGAAGGAGGCTGGGCACCCACTGTTCTTGATGTACGGGTGGCAAAAGCTTGTAACAAAATAAATAAAAATGAACACCCAAGTTGCTTGGATCCAGTTGCTGCCAGTCTGGCACCCCATTTACAAGCTATGCCTCCTTACTGGGTGAACAGTCATCCAGAACAAAGCCCTCCAGTTCCTTTTGTACTACTGCCTGGCATGAAGAGGATGAAATGTGGTGTCATTGTGTCCCTTGCCTCCCTTTACTGCCCGCTTGGCACAGATGGTTTCATAAAGCAGATGGCCAAATGCTTCAGGTTACAGCATAGGGGAATCTGCCCTTATTCAATATCTGCATGCCATCTGATTTGTCTGATGTCCTTTGTGTTGCAGAACCTATTTGGAGCCACTAGGGGACAGCAGGTAAAAAACGGTCTCCTCCAGAACAGATTAATTTTGACAGCCTGCCATAGTTGGCCAATCCTTGTTCAGTCAACTTTTGCTGTGTTATACTGTTGTTCATGAAGTCATTTTGAAATAACAGCTGGAATCCACCATTCAAGTTCCTTTCCTAGTTTTCACCATTTCAACCACTTTTAACTTCCATTAACTTAAATTTAAAAGGATTTCTCCCTTTCAGCTGTTCCTCCTGGGTAATGCCTGGCAGCCCCCGACTCTTCAGCTCAGTGTTCCTCTTTAGAGAGCAGGGTGTGGAGATGGAATCAGCTATTTGTAATTTAGTGACTTTCAGTCTATGCCATCCTTCACACGAATCATTTTGCTCGTCACTAATTCTTCTGTTATGGGGCAGCCTGGTGGCATATTGGTTAGTATTGCTGGAACCAGCATAACCATGGGGTCAGTACCTGTGCTCAGTTATTTTCTGCTTGCACCCTGCATTTATTTTTTGTGCACTCTGGATCTCTTCCAAAGGCAAGCAAGTTAGTATCACTACAAGTGTTTGTTATATGCTACTTGGTATTGGATTTGTAAAAGCAGTGTTAATATTTGTGATGCACCATCTGTTAGAATGACAGAGACTTGAAACTGGATGGACACACAGACACACACTTTTCCCTTTATTAAGGTGGATATGGGGTCTTTTTATGAGATTTTTTGGTTGTAGACTGTTTATCGTAATCAGAAGCTTGACCAGGTTAACAAGGGCACCTTTACCCTTTGAGATTCAAAGTCCCGCCCCTAAGTTGAGCACCGCCCATAAGAGGCGTTAGATTGGTTTAGTAATATGACACTCAGTAAGACAGCTGATTGTTCCCACTCACTTCTAAGCACAATTCACTCATGGTTGTAATGGAACCAGGCTGTCAACAAGCCCCAAACTCCAAACATGAACACACCAGCACATGTCCTGGGTTCAAATGATTGAAGGTTTATTGCCAAAAATACTTCCAAAAGTAGCACAAGCACAAAATCACACGTTCTCTCTTTCTACAATACTCTCTCCTCTCCTCACCGTAATGCCCTCCTCCGGTCGAGTGTTGCTCTACATCCTCCCAGCTCCGAAATCACCTAGATTAGGGTACTTCAGTCCCTTTTATTAAAGAACCGGTGCCACGGCTGCTGCCTGATGGAAGTATTTCTGACTTATACGAAAGTCCCATAGACTGGAAAGTATGTCTCCCAACAACACCCCCTTGCGGCACCCATCATCCCCAGCAGGGCTGTGTTGCCGGACTACATCTCCCAGCATTCCCTGCTGGTTCCCAAATGGGTGCTGATAGATAGGGCTACTGCCATCTAGCGCCCTGGGGAAATAAAGGGTACCCAGTGACATCTTCTTCCAGTAGGTTGTTCGTCTATCCCTTCTGTTCATCTCTTCTGTGTCTGACTCCTTCTTCTCTCCTGGTCGGGATGGTCATCTACCTACTCGGTGCCTGCAGGAACCATCCCCTTCTCTGGCTGGGATGCCCGTCCAACCCATGTGGCACTGACAGTGTAGGTTATACAATTATTATTATATTATAATACAAACAAATATATATATATATTGTCACATGTGTGTGATTAAGAGGCAGTCAAAGAGCCTAAAGGCGAGTGAAATATCGCGAGCTAGAGGGTCATCACATGGTACTTACCTGAACTTCTTTTCATTAACAGAAATCCTGAAGAAAAATAATTCCTGCAACTTCCGGTTTCCAAAATGGCTGCGATGACGTCACTTCCGGCCCACCCCGATGACGTCACTGACGGCTCCCACAAATCACCTCACTTCCGGCCCATTATGATGACGTTGGTTCCGGTTCCTGCTGCAGCGTCACTTCCTGCCAACCATTTCCTGTCATATGATCCATTTTTGTTATAAAACCGCCATTTTGTTCTGAGTAAAATGTTCATTGTACTTCTAAAGACTTTGAATCGCTTCTTTTCATTATTGTCTGCATGACAATATATGGGGACGGTCCCCAAAACTTTGTTTTTGTTTTGTGAAGAATTATTTAACACAAAATAATCACCACTCTATATATATATATATATATATATATATATATATATATATATATATATATATATATATATACTGTATATATATATCTGTTGTGGGCTGGCGCAAATATATCTATATATATATACAGTACAGGCCAAAAGTTTGGACACACCTCGTCATTCAATGTGTTGTCTTTATTTTCATGACCATTTACAGCACTCCATCACTCTCCTTCTTGGTCAAATAGCCCTTACACAGCCTGGAGGTGTGTTTGAGGTCATTGTCCTGTTGAAAAATAAATGATCATCCAACTAACCTGACTTCTGCACAACACAACTGCTGGTCCCAACTCCATTGATAAAGCAAGAAATTCCACTAAATAACCCTGATAAGGCACACCTGTGAAGTGAAAACCATTTCAGGTGACGACCTGTTAAAGCTCATCGAGAGAATGGCAAGAGTGTGCAAAGCAGTAATCAGAGCAAAGGGTGGCTATTTTGAAGAAACTAGACTATAAAAAACATGTTTTCAGTTATTTCACCTTTTTTTTAAGTACAGAACTCCACATGTGTTCATTCATAGTTTTGATGCCTTCAGTGAGAATCTACCAATGTAAACGGTCATGAAAATAAAGAAAACACATTGAATGAGGAGGTGTGTCCAAACTTTTGGCCTGTACTGTATAATATATATATATATATATATATATATATATATATATATACAGTATATATATTTAACTGTCAAATGATGCAAAGAGTACGCAACACATATTTCACCTTATTTTGGGTTCATCAGGCGTACACACTCCACTCACCGGGGGTCAAACCTCGGACGTCAGCGTTAGAGGCAAAGGCTCTTTACGTTGTGCCACGGCATGTGGTTCGTTTACTTGACAGCCTGGAGTTTAGGGTAATTACATACATAGCATTCGGAGTCTGAATCACAATCTGATTGTATGGGTGGTTACCTACCAGGTAACGCATGTGGTTGGTCTGGTAGGTAACCACCCATACAATCAGATTGTAACATGTGTCGCGTACTCTTTGCATTTTTTGACAGTAAACTATGTAACATTCTATGATCTGCTTCTCGCAACTGAGAGGGCACCCGTGGCAGATGTTTGCCGACTTGCAGACCAACCACACACGTTACCTGGTAGGTAACCACCCATACAATCAGATTGTGATTCAGAATTTGAATGCTTTGTGTATATATATATATATATATATATATATATATATATATATATATATATATATATATATATATATATATATATATATATATGACGTGGATGCAAGGGGCAATGACCCAGCCAGGATGCCTTGGAAGACTGGAAGTGGGCGTGCGCCCATCTGGGACGACGTGGGGGCTACCTTTCTGGTTGCTTTGGGGGCCACGGGTACAGGGCATGGAAGCCCCACCCTGTAGGGGCCCGTGGTCACCGCCAGGAGGCGCCCCAGTGCCTTGGGGACCTGTTGCCCCAGCACTTCCGCCACACCAGGAAGTGCTGGGGGGGAAGACTTTTGTGAGAGAGCCAGCACTTCCGCCACGCTGGGGCGTGGCCAAGCGAGGAATACCGGGAACACCTGGTGCTCATCCGGGGACAGGATAAAAGGGGCCGTCTCCATTCATTCGTGGCTGGAGTCGGGAGCAGGCAGGGCAAAGCACAGAGGAGGTGTGGAGGCGGCCCGAAGAGAGGCATTTGTGGCCAGGACTGAGTATTTGGGGGGTGTTTGTGCACGTGACTGGGTCTGTGTGACCAGTTAATTCATTGTAAATAGTGTAAATAAAAAGTGTGGTGGTGATTACAACATGTCCGCCTGCCTGTGTCCGGTCGTTTCCACAATATATATATATATATATATATATATATATATATATATATATATATATATATATATATATATACTCAAGCAAAAAAGAAACGTCCTCTGACTTTCAACTGTTTTTACTTTCAGTAAACTTAATGTGTAAATATTTGTATGAACATTAAAAGAGTCAACACCATAAGACATAAACTAAAAATGTTTCACAATGTGTCCCTGAATGAAGGGAGGATCAAAATCAAAAGTACCAGTCAGTATGTGGTGTGGCCACCAGCTGCTTGAAGTACTGCAGTGCATCTCCTCCTCATGGACTGGACCAGATTTGTCAGTTCTTGCTGTGAGATGTTACCCCACTCTTCCACCAAGGCACCTGCAAGTTCCTGGACATTTCTGGGGGGAATGGCCCTTGCCATCGATCCAAATCGATCCCGCTCCAGGGTACAGGCCTCGGTGTAACGCTCATTCCTTCGACGATAAACACAAATCCGTCCATCACCCCTGGTGAGACAAAACCGTGACTCATCAGTGAAGAGCACTTTTTGCCACTCCTGTCTGGTCCAGCGAAGGTGGGTTTGTGATCATAGGCGGCGTTGTTGCTGGTGATGTCTGGTAAGGACCTGCCTTACAACAGGCCTACAAGCCCTCAGTCCAGCCTCTCTCAGCCTATTGCGGACAGTCTGAGCACTGATGGAGGGATTGTGTGTTCCTGGTGTGACTCGGGCAGTTGTTGTGGCCATCCTGTACCTGTCACGCAGGTGTGATATTCGGATGTACCGATCCTGTGCAGGTGTTGTTACACGTGGTCTTCCACTGCGAGGATGATCAGCTGTCCTTCATGTCTCCCTTTAGCGCTGTCTTAGGCGTCTCACAGTGCGGACATGGCAATTTATTGTCCTAGCCACATCAGCAGTCCTCATGCCTCCCTGCAGCAGGCCTAATGCACGTTCACGCAGATGAGCAGGGACCCTGGGCATCTTTCACAGTCGGTAGACAAGTCTCTTTAGTGTCCTGCGTTTTTAGAACTGAGACCTTAAATGTCTACTTTCTGTAAGCTGTTAAGGTCTTAACGACCATTTCATAGGTGCATGTTAATTAATTGATTATGGTTAATTGAACATGCATGGAAAACATTGTTTAAACCCTTTACAATGAAGATCTGGAAAGTTATTTGGATTTGTAAAACATTATTGTTGAAATACACAGTCCTGAAAAAGGGACGGTTCTTTTTTTGCTGAGTATAGATATATACACTGCTGCCTCACATTAAGGAGACCTGGGTTCGATTCCCGGGTCCTCCCTCCCTCCCTGCGTGGAGTCTGCATGTTCTCCCCGTGTCTGCGTGGGTTTCCAAAGACATGCAGGTTAGGTGCATTGGTGATCCTCAATTGTCCCTAATGTGTGTGTGTGTGCCCTGCAATGGGCTGCCGCCCTGCCCAGGGAGTTTTTCCTGCCTTGTGCCCTGTGTTGGCTGGGTATACATAATAATCATATATTATTATATGATTTATTTTCTGGAGTCCCTGGAGGATGACTTCTAGCCATGGCAAGCAGAATCCCCTGATTGGTGTTTAAAACTGTCTCACTGCCATATGCCATTCAAGTCAGGAATCAGAAGGAAGGATTGGGCAAACTGGAGAGAAGGAGAGATTCTTTGAGAGAGTGTGAAAGAGAGACAGAAGGGAGTGCTTGATAGTCTTAAGGTTGTTGTCTGTGTTTTTCATGTGACTTTGTGTTTTTCTGGCACTTTATCATCCCATCCCTGAGATTTGGGGGGTCTACCAAAACTGAAATTCAATGAGTTTCTCCTGCTGTGCATTCAGTTGCCCTAATTATTGCTTCTGTGTCTTTGTTTATACTGAATACGCGTATTTATGTTAGATGAACGTGGCCCACTTAATGGTACTGAAGTTAAAGTTATCCCTTAATGCTTCAGGGTTCTGGGTTTAATTCTTAGTGCCATCCCTAGGAAAATACATGAAGAAGGAGCGTTAGAAACTTCAGAGTAGCTAATGCTGATGATGACTACATGGACCAAGCCTGTTAACCCCTTTCTGGTTCTCTTTGGGAAAGAGTGCTGTGTCAGCAGAGTCACAAGAAGGCCAGCAAGACTAAAACAGGAAGAAATGCAGCCCGCCAATGTGTAAGTGAAAGACGAAGCTGACTGGATCAGCGAAATGATCTCCATTAGTCTGGGCTTGGCATCATGCCCTGAGCAAGTGCCAGTTCACTACCACGAAATGCCTGACCTTACCATTTCTTAAGGGAAAAATGTCAGAAAATAACATGCAGGGCATTCATTTGAGACTAGTAACGGTCCTGCTGCGATTAAACCATAGAGGCCAGTGTAAGCACAGAACCGGAGGGCATGGGAAACGACAAAAAGAGCAAAGTGCCCACTGGCACCAGGCTGCTCCAATGAAACCAAAGTTCTTACAGATGACCAGCTTATAGGCAAGTGCAGAACATGATGGAATGAAATTATGGGAATCTGAATAGCAGCCAGCAAGGAAATGTTGCCGCGGTGTCACCTAAGTTAACACAGGCTGCTGCTGCTGGGCAGCATAATTTAGTTTTGCTGAATGCTGGGCTAGACTTTAATATTGAGAGATGCTCCAAAAGTAAAATCTTTCTTTCTTTCTTTCTTTCTTTCTTTCTTTCTTTCTTTCTTTCTTGTGGGAGGTGTATCCATAGAAAATCTGCATGTGGGAGCATGGGCAGAGGTAAAATTAATGTGAGGAACGTATAAGGTGTGGATAAATCCACTTGAACATGGACGGCACTGCCAGAGATAAATGACAAATGGGTGGATAGGGGGTGGGGGGTATTGTGGCCTGTGACAAACCTGGTCCATCACAGATCAACATCCAGAGATTCACCCACACTCACTCAATGTTCATATGCACCAGTCAACCTAACCAGCACACTTAATAATCCAGTTCAGAGTCACCTATGCCAGCAGCATTTGGTACACGTTAGGAATCAACCCTGGATTGGTTGGTTGCTTACCCTCCTCAAAGTACATTACAGGCAGCTAGAGGAAATTTGCATGTAGGAGACATGCTCAGAGAAAATCTGCCGAAGGAAGGCATGACAAGAGAATTTTATTTATGGTAGGTGTGGCCATAAAAACATTTGTTTGAGGGAAATGTGGTCATAGAAGGTCTTTTTGTGGGAGGTGTGGTCAGAGAAAATCTGCCTGTGAAGAGGTGTGGTCAGAGAAAATTTGAATGTGGGAAGTTTGCTCAGAAAAAAAAAATCTTCTTGTAGGGGGTGTGACCAATGAAAATCTGCCTGTGGAGAGGTGTGGCCAGAGCTAATTTACATGAGGGAGGTGTGATCAGAAAAAAAAAATCTGCGTGTAGGGGGTGTGGCTAAAATAAATCTGCTTCTGGGAGGTGTGGTCAGAGATAACATTAAAGTCAGGGCATATCCAAAGTTCAATTATAAGATTTGGACAGAAAATACCTGAACAAGGGGAGGCACTGCCAGAGATAAATGACAAGTTGGTGGCTCTCTGGTGGCTGGGGCGGGGTTGTGGCTTACGACACATTGAATGTAGGATTAATGAACACAAGATGGAATCCAGTTTTGAATGGAAAGCTGGTCCATCACAGACCAACACCCAACAATGCACCCACCCTCACTCAATGTTCTGATTCATCAGTCAGCCTTTGTAATGAGGGAACAAGCAAATGAAAACAAGAACATGCTAACAACACACAGACAGAGATGCAGCTGTAAATTAGCAGCTCTTATCACTGTGCCAGAGTTCTGGTGTTTCCATTGTGATAAAATAAAGCACAGAGACACAGATGAAGTGTTGGGGAGCCTCCCCGTATACTGGCTATAGGTTCCAGTTCAGTCAAACGGTCAAAATAAATGACACATTCCACACTGTAACATGAATCCTCTGAGCTTTTATGGAGTCGATACGGGAAGTACAATTAACGGGGAGGAAGTGACATCAATAGTGGGTGTCGTACAATGCAGTGGCCAAAGATGACGTCAGAAGCAGAGGGACGGAACTGAGGTCATCGGAAGGAGACAGGAAATTCTATGGAGCCGGAAGAGAAGTTGGGATGGAGATGTATACTTGGATCGTTACGTCTGGTAAGACCGTTTTAGTTGGGTGTTTTTCTGTAGATGAATGGAGAGAAAAGCATTAGTGCCTCATTCCAGTTCCCCTTCTCTTGTTCCTTTACGCGCCATCAAGCCATTTGATTGTCCCCTAATCGTGTGTGTGTGACACCATATACTGTATGATTCATGAACTCATTGTGGCGGACAGCCGGGGCCCATGCTCGGCCAGGACGCCCCTTCTGTATATGGTCCGGGGGAACAGACATGGGCTGCTCAATATCTTCCCCGGGTCGCTGGATGGCAGCCCTCCTGGGTGGCAGCGGTACTTCGGACTCCCACAGGGCTTCACGGAAGTTGGAGTTGGTTACAGCCCTGTTTGGATCCAAGGGTGCCACCAGGGCGTGCTGCAACAACTGTTGAGCCCTCTTGGGTGGGTTTTCTGCCACACCCGGAAGTGTTACCAGAAGTAGGACAAGGAGCACCTGGAGCACTTCCAGGCGTGTTGTAAAAGGAGCCAGCAGTCGTTACTCCGAGAGCCAAAGTCGGGATGAGGGAGACGAAGCTAAACCGAAGAAGAGTGGTGGAAAAAGAAAGAGAAAAAGAAGAAAAGTATTGTGTTTGTGGGACTGTGTTATACCTGTGGGAATGATGAAGTTGTTGTCCACAGGCGAAGAAAATAAAACTTTTCTTTGCTTTTATATGTGTGCCTCCTGTGTCTGTCTGTGCCGGGTTGGGTGGCTAGTACGCCCCCGAGTGGTTCTGTCACACCATATAATCCAATTTGAGGTCACTGAGTGTTTTCCAGAGCCATCTCTCGGTGGGCAGTCCAGCACACACACCCACTCATAACTGAGCAGATTTAAGGCTGCCAATCAGCCTTACGAGCAGAACTTTAGGATATGTGAACAAGTCTGAATATCCAGGGGGATATGTGTGCAGACTCCCCAGTGAGAGTGACAGGACCAGAGCGGGACCCCCAAGACCTAAAACAAATGTGAGGTAGCTTCAGCCCTAACTGGTGTGCTGCCCACATGACTTCTCCATTGTGTCTTTCATGACAGGCTAAGCTCATTGTATTGTGTACTCATCACAGTGAAATCCGTACTTGTATTCTCAAAATAGTTGATAAAAATACAATAAATAAATAAGTCAAAAAGATACTTTACATGGGACAGATTTACAATCACATTTCTAACCGCCTTGTTATATTTCAGCATACATTCCCAAACCCACGTAATCTAAATTTAGGGGTTAGGAGGTCAGGGGTCTACCCCAACAGCATCGTGGGTAAGGAAGGGCACACTCAGTTGAACATCCACGCTGGGCCAGTTTTGATGTTCCAAATAAACATAATCTTCACAGATTTGAGGGATGACAGGAATGTGGAGCACTCCAGTGCAGTCCACAGGGAGAACATGCAAACTTGACAAAGGTGGTCGCAAGGCCGGGAATTGAAATAGAAGGATTGTATTACTACACAATGAACCATTTTCATAGTTTCAAAGCCTGTGTTATTCATATTTTAGCTGCCATTCCTTGTTAGACAAAGGCCCCGAATCCTGAGGCTTTTATCAAAATCCCAGAGCCAGATCTCCTACCGCTGATGCCAGGACTGCAGAGTCCGTACAGAAGCCTTCACGTTGAGCAATGTCACAAAGTGCATCTCTGAGGCATTTTATTTGTGCGTGCCTACAAATGTTCTTCCACTCAGTGCGACCATAAATATTTTTTATGTTTGTAAGAAGTGGTTTTAGCAGAGAAGCGAGAAACTAAAGGCGAGCTATAAAATCAGGAGGCACACGCAGCCCCAGGGGGGCCGTAAAACCTCATCTGCAGCACGATTTAGGAAACCCGGTCACACAGCATAAGAGCAATAAAAGTGGCAAACATTGGGGCCTTGGGGTGGAGGGGGGGGGTAAAATGGTTGGGCTTTGGTGGTGGTGGGGGGCTCATTCCTCTGCTCTTCTACAAAATTGGATCAGAGGAGTACAGGCGTGACACCTCACTTGTCTACTCGTTGACAGCTTCACCAAAGGATGGATGTCGAAAAACATCTGCTCAGCTACTTCATCGGTTTGCTTGACTCCTGTGGGCTTTCTTCATTGATCACATGATGGCCATCACCCCTGGCTGGAGTCCAATGGAACAAGTCTGACAAATAATTGGGGACCGCTTGGCCCACTTGGTTAGCTAATGGTTGAGCTGTCCCACTTTCTCATAATGTAAGACATGAGAACAAGAGTGTAATGAAGACAAAGGAGGTAGAGGTGGGCCACCACTAACTGACACTAACGCTAACATCACACCACTACACAAAGGGCCCAAGCATTAACTCCACATAAATAACAGAACAATGACAACTCAAAATCAAACGTTCTAGTGATCGGTTCTCCAGGGCACTTTGAGTCACCTTTGAGTGACACCCACAATCCTCTTGAAGGTAGTAGATCCACTGGATGATGGTCTTGCGGATATAGTTGAGTCATGGTAGGAGCACTTTGAGGACCTCCTAAATCCTACTGACACATTAGAGGAAGCAGAGTTGGGGGACTCGGAAAGCCAGAAGGTGAGGTTGTAGAAGAAGTTAAAGAAACTCCTCGGTGACAAGGCTGCGTTGGTGATTGATATTCACTCAGAGTTGTTGAAGGCTCTGGATGTTGTTGAGCTGTCTCAGTTGACATGTCTTTCAACATTGGCAGTGCCTTGGGGTTTGTGGGAGGCGGCAGCCAGAGAAAATAAGCTTATGGGAGGCGTGGTCAGAAAAAATCTGCCGGAGGAGAGGTGTGGCCAAAGAAAATCTGCTAATGGGAGGCATGTTTAGAAAAAAAAAATTCTGCTTGTAGGGGGTGTGGCCAGAGAAAATCTACTTGTGGGAGGCGTGGTCAGATGGGAACTGTGGTCCCCAAAAAAAAAGAAAGAGGACCGGAGAGTGCACTCCAACTTTAGTGGGATCACACTACATTCTTAACAGTACTGGTCCTTTAATGGAAGTTTACTGGCTACCTAGCCCTCCCACTGTTGCTTATGTCACAGGATGAAATTTGACTGGTGGGGTCCACATTAAGCACCACCCAGTTAATTTTAATAACCAATGGGTCCAATGAAAGAATTATGTTTATCCCCGCTGATATAATATATCAAAGTAATGCTTTGTAAACACTCCCCCTTTTGTTAATTACACAATATACCCCTTCGCTGTTTTTGCACATGTATGTAAACCTTTAATCAGTTACTTGTATGCAACTAGCAGGTAAGTACTCCACACAATAACGGATAGGAAACAAAAGAATAAATGAATAAAGCACATTTATTAAACACACCACCCAAGAGATGTGTCTTACATTATGAGAAAGTGGGACAGCTCAGCTATTAGCTAACCAAGTGGGCCAAGCGGTCCCCACTTATTTGTCAGACTTGTTCCATTGGACTCCAGCCAGGGGTGATGGCCATCATGTGATCAATGAAGAAAGCCCACAGGAGTCAAGTTATCACATTTAACTTAACTCAATTACTTGGTCCGAGTTACAGCACAGTCAATGTTCACACATAGAAATCAACAATAAAAAATATATAGCTATATAAATAAAAAATAAATGAATCGGCACGCTTAGTTAGAGCTCACCCAGTACTCAGCCTGTGTTATTGTATGAAGCAACGAGGCCTTCAAAAATCTGGAACCACTGGCATTTCACAAATCTGTTATCATCTTTTGTGACCTTCTCCATTTTCTTCATCCTCTTCACCTGAATCCATCTTCCCTGGGTAAAGCAGAGGAGTCCATTTTAACTAAGACAGTACAACTAAGACAGGACATCGCCCATAGGAAACACTTCCAGATTACGTGGAAGTCTGAAAAAGTAAGAATTGCTAATCCCTGCAGTAACCCCTGGCAGCACCCATGGAACTCAACAGGGCTGACCCATGGGACTACAGCTCCCAGCATGCCCTGTGGGTATCTGTGTGGGTATCCCAACCCAGAGATGTTATATTCTATCGTGTTGGGGGAGTAAACAGTCCAAACAGATTATCTCTCTCTCCATACCATCTTTATTTTGGCTTCCTAAAGGTCTCGACACCAACATACCCACTTGCATATTGGCACCTTTTATTGATCTTCTGGCAAAGGCAGGGAACGTGATGACCTTCTTTCTATCCACTTAGTTCTCTGTCCGCCTTGCCATCTGACTTACCCTGTTTCGTTGTTACTTATTCTATGTTATCTTATAAAGCACAAATGTGCTGTTGTTGTTATCAGAACTCATTCTGACGCAAGCCCATGTGTGCCATCCATCACACTCGTTACAGATCTAAAGAAATGAAGGTTTCTTCTGAATCCTTCATGAAGATGGTTCTTTTGGGAACCGAAAATGGCATCACTCTGAAAAACATCTCTAGTACCTTCATTTTTAAGAATACACTCAGGCTCCAGGGAAGGGTGCTAGAAAGAAGGTTAAGTCTTGTGGTCAAACCTCAGATTCAGGAGAATCAATATGGATTTCATTCAGGTCACAGAACATGGACCAGCTCTTTACCCTCACAAGAATCCTGGATGGTTTATGGGAGTATGCCCAGCCAGTCTACAGGTGTTTTCAATTTTTCAATGATCTTGCACATTCACGGGGTGGAGAGGGTCTCATCCTGTGACATCAGGATCACATTTCTGCTTTTTGGTGATAATGTGGTCCTGTTGACTCCACCAGGTGGTGACCTTAGGGTGTGCACTTGCAACTGAGTGTGAAGCGATCGGGATGAGGGTCAAAACCTTCATGTCTGATGGTTTTCAGCCAAAGCCAGCGGCATTTGGCACAAGTCAAGAACCTATTCTTGGTGGGTTGCTAGACCATCTGAGAGTATCCATTTCATCTAACACTCACATCTATTGGGATTTAAGAAAATAAAATTACCAAGAAAATCGACATGGGGACTTACTTACTTATCCTCTTGTTACCCAGTGGCACATAAGGCTTGCACATGAGGTCGCTATTGTCCTCAGGTGAATCGGGCAGTCTTCAGCTCTTCCTCCATGGCACGTCTCAATGTTTTTCTTAGTCTTCCTCACTTCCAGACCACAAGTCAGTGTTGCCTTTGCTGCCTATCCACGAAGTCATACAGCACAAATTTCCTAGTCACCTCCATCATCGTTTCTCCAGTGTGTCTATCATGTTTTCCAGTTTGGTGATACTGTGGGGTCTTGCTTCGGATATTATGGCTGGCTAGTGGATTCTTGTCTTCTCAGACATTTGTAATTTAAACTGGAGAATCTGTTTGGGTCCTGCTGGGTGATACTCCAACGTTCTGAGCCATAGAGGAGGGCACAAAAAACATTGCTTTGGTGCTCCTTGAGTAAAGGGATGAACGCCAAAGAGGTCAAAGTCTGGAAAAGGCTGCTCTGGCTTTTCCAAAGTGTATGTTAATATCTTCTTCAGTTCCACCCAAGAGGTTGTTGATTCGGTCCAGAGAGCAGAACTGGTTGACGTTCCTGATTTTTTGTTTCTTCATAGCAAATGGTTGCATTGCAGTAGTGTTATTCAAAACATGGAAAGAAGATGTTGTTATAAGGATGCAAAAGAGTCACAAAAAGGTTTGGTGATGGTAGAGTTGAAAAAATGCAGGAAAAAAAAGGAACAGGTCTTTACAGACAGGAGACCAAAGCAGAACATTTGGAAAGCTTCTTCTTCTTTCAGTTGCTCCCATTAGGAGTCGCCACAGCAGATCATCTTCTTCCATATCTTCCTGTCCTCTGCATCTTGTTCTGTCACACCTATCACCTGCATGTCCTCTCTCACCACATCCATAAACCTTCTCTTAGGTCTTCCTCTTTTCCTCTTGCCTGACAGCTCTATCCTTAACATCCTTCTCCCAATATACTCAGCATCTCTCCTCTGCACATGTCCAAACCAACACAATCTCGCCTCTCTGACTTTGTCTCCCAACAGTCCAACTTGAGCTGACCCTCTAATGTCCTCATTTCTAATCCTACCCATCCTTGTCATACCCAATGCAAATCTTAACATCTAAACTCTGTCACCTCCAGCTCTGTCTCCTGTTTTCTGGTCAGTCCCACCGTCTCCAACACATATAACACAGCTGGTCTCACTACCGTCCTGTAGACCTTCCTTTTCACTCTTGCTGATACCCATCTGTCACAAATCACTCCTGACGCTCTTCTCCACCCATTCCATCCTGCCTGCACTCTCTTCTTCACTTCTCTTCCACAATCCCCATTACTCTGTCCTGTTGATCCCAAGTATTTAAACTCATCCACCTTCGCCAACTCTACTCATTGCATCCTCACCATTCCACTGACCTCCCTCTCATTTACACACATGTATTCTGTCTTGTTCCTACTGACCTTCATTCCTCTCCTCTCTAGAGCAGATGTCCACCTCTCCAGGGTCTCCTCGACCTGCTCCCTACTATCGCTACAGATCACAAAGTCATCAGTAAACATCATAGTCCACAGGGACTCCTGTCTAATCTTGTCTGTCAACCTGTCCATCACCATTGCAAATAAGAAAGGGCTCAGAGCTGATCCCTGATGTAATCCCACCTCCACCTTGAATTCATCCGTCACTCCTAACGCAGACCTAACCACAGTCACACTTCCCTCGTACATATCCTGTACAACTCTTACGTACTTCTCTGCCACTCCCGACTTCCTCATACAATACTACAGCTCCTCTCTTGTCACCCTGTCATATGCTTTCACCAGGTCCTCAAAGATGCAATGCAGCTCCTTCTGGCCTTTTCAAAACTTCTCCATCAACATCCTCAGAGCAAACATCGCATCTGTGGTAAATATGGCTGAATGGAGGAAGAGGTGGAGTCAGGGAGTCCGGAACAGGAATTGATGTGGCAGGGAGGTGAATTCTGGGTATTAGAGAGTGCAGGAACTGACATCAATAGGGGCCAGACTGGTGGTGATGTCATTAAGTGGCAGGGTCTTGGGCTGGTCTGTAGAGGGACAAGAAGAGTAAGGATCAGATGACAGTGCTATATAACTAAAATATATTATTATTTTTATTATTACTATTAGTTTTCTTGTGACCCCAGATAGTCAGTTACAAAACAGCCAATGGGAGAAATAGATTTGCAGATGGCCACACCGTATACTGAAAAATCGGCAAAGTAAAGAAGTTTGCCTTTATACAACTGAATTGACTAACAAGTTGAGACCCCTCTATAAATATGGTGGGTAAGAGGAGGAGGCTGAGTCAGGGGCAGTCAGAACAGGAACTGATGTGTCAGAAAGGAGAATTCTGGGTAGCAGAAATGATGTCCTCAGGGTGATGTCAACAGTGGGTGGACCGATGAGTGATGTCATTGGGAGGTGGGGTCTGCTGGTCTGCAGAGGGACAAAACGACTGAGAAATAACACCATTTGAGCCTGTAAAGTGTCTCCTGTGTGCATGTGTGTGACAATTTGAAATTAACCGAGACAAGCATTTGAACCAAGAATTCTGTAGCTGTGAAACAGAAACATCAACCTCTGTGCCACCATGCTGCTAACACCTCAAGACGGTGTCATAAAACTCCCTGTCCACAAATGATGTCCCACCATCCCTATGGTGTCAGTTCACTTATAAGAGATATTTTTAAATCTGAAAGCAGGTTGGCACCAGTCGGGATTGAATAAAGAGCAGGGGTTAAAGACACCTGGGATGAAATCTCATGGAGAAGAAGAGCTTTCTTTCATTTTGAAAATGTTCTACCCATCCATCTACACACTCACCAGCCGTCATTCACTTCCAGATGGGGACACCAGACTCGGGCTGTATGCACGTCTTCTACCAGCATCGAAACACAGAAGCCGCCACGCTGCTTTTTATAGAAATATAAATCTGACGGCACTGTGTTTTTGGAATGGGATATTGCTTTAATTAATTCCAAACACCACAACGTTTATTAGGAAGCTGGGAGACATTAAAGGGGGAGTGCAGACATGTTTTCAAACAAATTCTTGCTCATTGCCATTTTTGGCCATGCTTGTGTACCACTCAGAATTAACGGCTGCTCATTGGAAATTTTATTTTTAGAAGTGCCTTCAGCTATTAGCTCCTGTAAAGGTGAGCTCGCTGGAAATGAGAACAAAGAAATGAAATATTTTAGGGAGAAAGAATTTTCCATTATGTGACCATTGATATGAAAAAAACAAAACTTAAATTTAATGGTGATGTTTTGTGAGCAATAGGCCCATCTCCATCTTAGACATTTGACTGAATGGTGGGTGGTGATTTGTCTCCAATGCTTGGACCGGACAGGTAGTTATGCTGGCCATTTCTCCCTTTTAGCATGTGAAAGCACCTACTGTGGTAGCCACATTTGTCTGTTCTCTATACCTGCGTGAAACTCAGCTCCGATTTTGTTTAAATTTGGCCTACTTGTATGCAAGGAAATTTATCCAGAAGTTACATTTTCATTGAGATACAATGGATTCACTCTATGCCCACCTTAGTGTGTTGTAGATTTCATTTAAAATCAATACATTTCTCATTTCAGTCTACACTCAACAACCCACAATGACTAAATGAACAGTGAGCTGAGCAGAGATGGTGAGATGAATTGATGAGCTGGTTTTGAGAATAAGGTGGACGATCTTTGTCAGGATGAGCTGGAGATGGTGCTCCTTCATCCATACGATATAAGGGAGACATGGTGAGATTTAGTGATGAGTGAGCATGCTCGGCCGAACATGTATTCAGCTTGAGCATCGATATGCTCGGAGCATGGCGCTACTCGAACGAGCATCACATGTGCTCATGTGCCATGCTCGAGTCTCCGGCCCGCATGTTTCGCGGGTTGGAGACAGTCAATCAAGGGGCAGGTAAGTACTGCCCTCACTGTAATGCCAGTAGCCATGGCTGGCCGGAACACATCATCGGGTGCTATATATGCAGGCACTGTCATATAATGTTTTAGAGCGTCATTTTTCCCGTAAAATTGATTTTTTGGGGGGTTTTGGGCGCGTTTTTGTCAGTCTGTAAAAGTGGCGTACAACTCGGACAAACTGGTTCCCAGCAGCGACTTGGGAGTCCAAGATGCATCCAGACATCGTCCCCATGCTGTTCCCGGTCCATTTGGGTGATGTTTCTGTCACTTTCTGACCTTTTCCAATGGACCAGGCACCCCCTGCTTTGTTGTCTCCATTGACTTACATTATACTCGGGTGCTCGGTAGAACATGGCGATGTGTTCGGACCGAACACCTGAACACCCAAACACTTTGGTGCTCGTTCATCACTAGTGAGATTCTAGCTAGGAACCGAAGAAATCTCCACACCAGGCTCTTGGGAAACAAACAGAGACTGGTCAGCAAAGCAACAAGAAAAAGATGTTGATTGATCGTTATAATTAAATAGAAATTGTAAAGGGGAGACAAAACAATGTCAAAGGATGGGGGCACCACCCTGGTGACCCCGGATAACTGAAAGAAGACAACAATGAAAAACACACAACTTTTCAGACGAGAGCTCAGAATTGAATTGCTTCAAAATGGCCGAACTTCCGGTGGTATGGGTTCCAGGCAGGAAGGGGCGGGTCCATGAGGGCGGGTAACGGAAGTGAAGTCGGTGGTGGAATGGCACTCTGTCAATCTTCTGTTCTGCAGAAGGAAGAAGAGAGAAAGCACGAGAATGCAGCACCAACCGCTGGTTCGGCAGGTAATTAATTACTATCACCAGAGCCCTTTAGGGATCTCCCATGCTCACGCATACACGTGTGACAAGACATATATAGTAAATATGATTAAAAAAACAAAATGAAAACCATGCTTTGCACACGTTTTGAAACAAAAAAAATTAATAAATAAAACAAGCTGACAACGCTTACCAAAAGTTCCTCTCCTTAGTTTTTGCCTTGGCCAACAAATCCAATGCAAAATTCAGAGGTGTCCATGAGCCAGAAAATCCAAACGAGTACAGAAAAACCAAAGGAAGAATTGAATACAAAGCACACACACACACACACACACACTTCTATAGAACACTCTAGAGTGTTGGTTTAAGTACTGCTGGGCTCAGAATACCATCTGCAGGATTAGGTGGCCCGGCCTCCTTAGGCTCCACACACAGGAGGCACGGCAGATCACAACACTACAGTACATTACAAAGGCACAAAATAGCAAAGAAAAACATATACCGTATATATACTCATGTATCGAAACGCGAACAATCGATCATAAAATCAGACGCCGACTTGTACGTCCGTTCAAAAATACGACACTTAGTTTTTTTTTTTTATCTTCTTGCCTCCTCCAATCTCGCGCCAGTTTCTCAGACACATTGAATTTTGTTGCCGCAGTGCAGTTACACTTCAGTGACATTTAATTTCAAACCAGCTTCATATTTTCTTCTGATCGAACGCTCCATCGTGGATAAGGGATGCTCTTATGATAAAGGTGTATGAGGGTGTGAGATACAAAAAACACAAATTAGTGCAAACGTCGCTTCAGTTTAGTTTGGGTAATACCGTTTGGTCACGTGGGCACAATACATACAAAGAAAAGGCCGTGTGCTCCTTTGTTACTCTCTCAGGTGGGTGTTAGCATATCGGAACCTCTTGGACCAATAGTGCGAATTTTCTGCATTCGACTTATACGACCGACATTATAAAATACTGGAAATTATACGATACGACTTATCCATGGGAGATCTTAAACGTGAGTATATACGGTACGTAACAAAAATACAAAGTGTAAGAGAACACAAAACAAAGCAGAAAGGGTGTTTTTTTTTTCCCACCCTGTATATTGTCATCAAAGAAGCAAATGAAAGTTAATACGAGCCAGCGACACGGACTGAGTCCACACAAAGACTGAAGTGCAGGAAGAGGCGGGTTCTTAAGCAGAAGTGAGGTGTGTAGGAGGGCGTGGTCTGATAACAGACGGAAGTGGGTGGAGTTCTAGGTGGGCTTCCCTTCTGGTGGTCTGTGGAAGAGGGAGAAATGGCATTAGTGCAGTTTGTTAGACTCGGCGTCTTATCCCCAGTTAAGCCATAAGACTGAGTCCCATTCGCTTGTGTGTGACAAAATAATGAATAATAATTCTTTGCATTTATATAGCTCTTTTCTCGCTACTCAAAGCGCTTGCAGGTTAAGGGCCTTGCTCAAGGGCCCAACAGAGCAGAGTCCCTTTTGGCATTTTTATGGGATTTGAACCGGCAACCTTCCGATTGCCAGTGCAGATTCCTATCCTCAGAGCCACCACTCCACCTAAACAAAAAAGACAAAGCAATACTGAAAACATAATTCAGTAAACTATTTGCATACAACAACAGCATAAAAAATAAAGCAGAGAAACTGCCCTGGCTGCGCTCGAAGAGTTTTATGGTGTGTTAAGCCTTAAGTGTCCCACTCTACACCCGCCTCGCCTCGCCTTTCTGACTGTGACTGCCCTTTGGTCCCATTCTTGTTTCCTAAACAAATCCAAAGGTAAAATCTGTTTTGGCTGCCTCCTATGCCATTTGCTCGAAAACAAAGCCTAATGAGCCCCTCAAAAATGCAAACATGCCAGTGGAAGAGAAGGAGAGGAAACATGTGAGTCGGAACCTTTGACTGATCTGTGTGAGAAAACAGCTGAGAAAACCACCTCCAGACCCGGCCTTCTCAAGCGTGGGCAGACCACCATCCGGGCAGCCTCTGGCCCGGCCAGCTCGGGTGACCTCGCTTTCCCAACTGGACGAAGATCAAACATGCTGGATGGACGGCGGGCTGATTAGTGACTGGAAAAAGCAGACAAGGCTATCTGAAAGAGAGCAGGCAGCTTACTTGAGGAATCTGGAGGAAGATGTGCAGGAGTGGAGGGGATCGCAGTATCAGGACCCCGAGCTGAGTAAACAAGCTGGAATTTCAGAGAGAGAGAGAAAGAAAGAGATGGAAAGAGTGTGTGAGAGAGAAGAGGAGAGAGAGGGAGAGCAAGAGAGAGAGAATGAGAGAGAGAGAGAGAAAGAGAGCACAGGGTGAGCGAGAGAGAGAAGGAGAGAGAGAGGGTGATGGTGGATGAGAGAGAGAGATAGAGAAGAAGAGACAGTGAGAGAGAGAGAGCAAGAGAGAGAGAGAATGAGACAGAGAGGGAGAAAGAGAGATGGAGAGCAAAAGAGAAAGAGCAGAGGGGGGGAGAGAGAGAGAGTGAGAGAGAGAGAGACGGAGAGAGAGAGAGCGAGGCTGTGGAGGAGAAGACGGGCAGCGGAGCTGCTTTGGGCCGAGAGACTGCAAGAGAAAAGGAGCTGACACATGAGCTAAAAATGGAGTCAGGAGGGAGAGGATGAATGAATGAATGAATGAAATTACAAACAAGCTAACACTTAACTGAAGACAACATGGAGTCAACCAATGAACGGATGAACACGTCAACTTATAAACTAACTCTAACTAATTAACAAAGACATTAATGAATTAATCAACAATGAATGAATGCATGAATGAGTGGTCAGGTTTACTTATTAACACATTGATGAATAAAAGAAAGAAAGAAAGAAAGAAAGAAAGAAAGAAAGAAAGAAAGAAAGAAAGAAAGAACAAATGAATAAATAAACGAATAAATGAGGTAGCAAATTAATAAAGTAACAAATTATAAATGAATGAAATTACAAAGAAGGTAACAGGTTACTGAATGAAGCTATAAATGAGAGAAGGAATAAATAAATTTACAAACTAAGAAATGCTTTAACCAATAAAGAAGAAGTTAATTAACACAAATGCTAATGAATTAACAGATGAATGAATGAGGTAACAAATTGATAAACAAATAAATGTTGAATGGATTAAATTAAAAATAAGGTCACAAATTAATAAACATTAATGGAAATCAACAATATCTGTCCATCAATTAACCGATGAACTCTTGATTCACCAGCCAGTCTGCAACACTACATGATGTGAGCTGAAAGTAATAATAATAATAATAATAATAATAATAATAATAATAATAATAATAATAATAATGTGTCTTATTTATATTATATATACTTTTGCATTATGTACATTTGTATATTATACACGTAGCTGCGTTTTTTACTAATGTTCTGCAGCTTTAGTTTGCTTCATGGGATTCAGCAATAGCCTGACATGTTGAAATGAATCCACAGACAAAATATCTTAGTGTTTAAAAGCTTTAGTAAAAATTCAAAGTAAAACAATTGATGCAGAAATAGAGAAAAAATTGATATAGCAAAGAAAAGAAAGTTCTTGTTTAAGAAAAGTTCAGTTTAACTCTTATATATCTTGTTTCGTTCCTTACGTTTGCTAGTCCCGTTGAACCAGAAAACTGGACGCCTATCTCACTTACAAACTGCAGATGGGTCTTTCATGAGCCTATGAACAAAACACACACACACACACACACACACACACACACACACACACACACACACACTGTACTACAGATAAAGCTGAGAAAGTTCTCTCTCATGTTTACTTACAGATCTATCCCATCATCTAGAGCTATGAGAGAATATTCTTTTCTATTCTATTTAAGCAAAACACTAATGTGAGCTTAACTTAAAGCTTTAACTTACTACGTTTGGCTCTTACAACATCATAGAGGAGTTCTGAGCTCCTTGGAGAAGGACACTCTGTGGGTATAAACCCATGTAATGTCTGAGACCATCCCAGACTGACTTCACATACTTGTAGAAAAAGATTTGTTCAATGAAAGTTGATAAGTGATACGCTCTGAATGCTGTGTGAAAGGATCGAAATCAAGAAAATACAATGCCAGCAAAGGCCACAGCAACTATGCACTTCCCTTTAAATTGTGTTACCTGGAAGAAAAAAAAAAAGAAAAAGACCCCAGTGGGCCTCTTAACTGCTGATAGAAACCTCTGGGACTGGAAAACCATCAGATACAGAAGGACCTGGTTCTTAGAAAACATGAGACTATGGAAACCTTAGCACTTTATCAGCTCTGTTCTCGGTTCTTTTACAAGTGCTGCAGTATCCTACCAACTACACTAAAATCTATCTATCTATCTATCTATCTATCTATCTATCTATCTATCTATCTATCTATCTATCTATCTATCTATCTATCTATCTATGTAGGACTTTAAGAAAATAAATACAAATAAGAGACACAAGGCTCTTGGATGAAAGATGGCCCTAAATCAGGTGTAGTCATTAAGTCTTTGCAGACAGCAGGAAACAGAATGAGAGTGGAAGAGGAGAACCAGATGATGGAATTCTGCAGTGACTTTTCTCAAATGAGGTGCTACCAGGACGGAAACTCTGTGGCGGGTGTCCCTGCTAACTAGCCTGAATGGCCTACCACTAGGGGGAGTTAACCGTATATATTTTTAAATCATTTCCCATGAGTTGTAAGGTAGGGGGCATTGCAGAATGCTAATATACTCTATCTTACATACTTCATACAATAAAACTCTTCTTTCTTTCTTTCTTTCTTTCTTTCTTTCTTTCTTTCTTTCTTTCTTTCTTTCTTTCTTTCTTTCTTTCTTTCAGTGCTTGGCAGCATCTGCAGCACATGTGCAACTATTATACTGGCTGTCTTTTTACTGAGCAGGCAAAGACAGAGGACTGGCCAAAATAAATTGGTGTCAGCTGTCAGCCTTTTTGTCACAAAGGCCAAGGCCGGAGCAGAGAGCAGACATTTCCAGGCCCGTCTCACACCATTAAGAGTTTACGAGTGTGAAGTGGTCTTATTTTATACCTTGGGGCGCATTACACCGACACTGTGCAGACTTGACGTTTTTATTTGCTTGAACTGTTTATGCCAGCCAGCCCATCACAGAGGCAGTGAAGTGAATGGGACTCCTTAGGTGACTTCACTGAGCTCAGAGCTTTAATGAGACTTGGGTGGCATTTGTTTGTGTACAAGACACTACTGTAAGATAAACCATTGGTATGGCTTTACTTTCTTAGGCTTAGAGAAAAATGTTCAATCAAGCATTGAGCCAGAATGGCCATGGGTTTGATTTACTCTTATTTTTCTATTTCCCTTCATATGTGGATAATAATGGTTGACAGTTGGGTGCCAGTGTGCAAATGCTGATTGTGTGTCTTTTAGCAGTTGTAACTTTATTTACTTTGCCATTGATCGATCCATCCATCCACGGATCCATTTTTTAAACTTCTTGCCAAATTAATGGTTGCAGGGACAAAGGATTAGAACTTTACAACTTTACAAAATCTTTTGATGAGAACAGGCCATTCAGCCCAACAAAGCTACCAATCCTATCCACCTAATGATAGATAGATAGATAGATAGATAGATAGATAGATAGATAGATAGAC
The DNA here is from genome assembly GCF_016835505.1 of Polypterus senegalus. NCBI lineage: Eukaryota > Metazoa > Chordata > Cladistia > Polypteriformes > Polypteridae > Polypterus > Polypterus senegalus. The sequence continues at coordinate 18,301,409 of NC_053171.1, forward strand.
TGATTCAACTGATAGTTGCTTGAATCTGCACCATTACCTTTTTAATATAATGGGATATTATTTGCTTTTCTTAGGAGTTTCCCCAATGTGCAGTGACTTTCTAAAAATATTTTCCAGGGGTTTATATCTGCACCATCCTTAAGCTACTGAGGATAAATATGATCTGGCTCTGGTGATTTGTTAGATTTCAGCCTATTTAGTCTACACAGCACTTCTCTCTCTCTATGGTTTCCAAACCACTCAATACTTCCTTAGTAGTCCTTGTTGTTGCTGGGAGGTTATCTGCTGCATTGGAAGCACAGCATGAAACATTGCTGTACACCCACACATAACTGATTTTTTTAAAAATATACTATATATCCACTACATAATAAAACACTAAGGTCTATGTGTGTGTGTGTTTGTGTGTGTGTATCCAGCCCCTTAGAGCAATCTGATCGGTCAGTTCCACTTTGATGACGGCCATGTCTCTATCATTCCAAAATGAAAGTTATGAAGGAAATGCTTTGAGTTTTTCATTCCAACATGTAAACACCTCAACAAAAACAATATTATGAATGAATTTATCCTCCAACTTATATTCTATAAACTTTGCTCTTTTGCACTTCTGTATATATATTGTTTGGGATTTTTTTTCTCTTTTTCGTTTATTGGACGATTCTCTTTGTTCTTGGTTTTATTATATGCAGCTCTTTTTTTCGGCATTCATGATCAGCTGTTGCTGCTCTTTTTCTTTCGTGATCTAAAATTCGACGTTCTTGAATAGATGATTTGCTTTTCTGCCTTGACGTTATAAGCGACTGCGTTGAAGGGAAAGTTAGCACTGAGAGTGTCACAGGGTGGGATGGAGAGAGGATGTGAGCATCAGGAGCAACGATTGGATGAGCGGTGTGGAGGGGCGTGGTCAAGGCTGAATAATGCAGACACAACAGAAAACATTTATATATATATATATATGTATATATATATATATATATTGTAACAAGAATGACCAAGAGACATTTGTAGGGTTTGGGGCAGCCACCCATACAATATTTCCCAGCTGCAATATTGATTAAATAGAACAGACATGTTCACATGAATGAGTCCAAAACAGAACTGACTATTGTCTTAAGATGGCAGCGTTTAAATGCCCGCAGAGGATGTGATGTCATCAGGACTGGTCCGGTGTGGAATTACATCTATTCAGGCCCTTTAGTTGTCCCCTAATCACGTGTGTGTGACAATATATATATATATATATATATATATATATATATATATATATATATATATATATATATATATATATATATATAGTATAATAGTATATATATATATATATATATATATATAGTGACAACTGTATGGTGGAATGCCAGCCACTCAACCCAACACAGACAGACACCAGAGGCACACTTACAAATGCTCACACTTTTCCTTTCTTTTTAGCACATGGCACAAAATTCTCCAATCATTTCCCTTTTCTCTTCTGCCGCCTCCACTCCTCCATTCACAAGCTCTGTCCTCCACCTCCCCAAATGGAGTGAGTCGGCTCCTTTAATGTTGTACACAGATGTGCTCCAGGTGCTCATTGATGGTCTTCCTGCAGCACTTCCTGGTGTAGCAGAAGTGCTGCATGGGCACCTAGAAGCATTCCATTTGCTCCCAGATTCTCTTCCAGTAGCACTCCCTGGTGTGCCTTCCAGGGCTCTGGAATTGTCCAGGCGCCACCTGGCGGTGACCACAGGCCCTCACAGGGTTGAGCTTCCAGGCTTTGTTCTTGTGGCCCCAACACCAACCAGGGCGGCTGCCCTCTTGTGTTCCAAGGGAGATACTGCTCCTCTCCCGGTCCTTCCACTCTCTGGGCATTCCACCACTATATATATATATATATATATATATATATATATATATATAAATATGATACTAGCTTCAAGGAAGGCCAACTCTAGTGGTGTGAAGGTTTGGCGCTGTGGTCCCCTCCATTGGGGTTGGCTCTTTTCTGTCTCTATTCTCATTCCTTTTGTTCTTCTAGGTTGTCCAATATAGAATAGTCCCTGGGAATGTGGGAGGACAACCAGAATACCTGAAGAACATGCAGATGCCAACCTGATGTAGCATTTCAACTCAAGACCCTGCAGCACTAACCACCATACCACTATAAACCAGTGGCAAGTGGTGCCCACCTTGTGCCTTTCATGTCAAGCCTGAATAATAACCGGACTTAAGAGGCAATTTCTTGGGGCATCAGCTCCACTTTTACCGTCCAGTTTTTTGTGTCCAGTTTGGCCTCTTTTACAATTGGAAAGATAGAAAAAAAAAAGTGTTTCATTAAAGTGAAAGAAACGCTTTACGGAAAAAGTGACCCCCACCCCCCCACCTCAAGTTTCACCTCCTGTCACTTTGTCCACCTTGTCGTCTGTGAGGACGCTGGCTCTGAGAAATAAATGCCTTTAACTGGAAGGGGAAGCGAAGAACAAATAATCAGAGTCAGCTGTTTTCCGATCAGGCATTGCTCATGGTGTTCAGGAAAGACAAAGTGAGGCGGCCTCGCCGTGTTTGGCTGCAGCTTTGAGAAGATGTGTTTTTAATTGCGTGCTCTGGTTTCCAAGACATTTCCCAAAGCTCCATCCCCCCCTCGGCCAGCTTCCTTCCTCCACTTCTAGTTTGTTTAACAATGGGGCCTTCAAACAATGATGAGCCCCTTTCACACTAGCACTCCACCCAGGGGGTTAAGCCATCTTTTTTTTTTTTTCAAATTGGGTGCTTTCACTGTGGATTTAATGAAAGTGGGATAAGAGCACTCTGGGAAACGACATGAGAGACGCATCTAATAAGGAGACGTTAAACAAAGTTTACATTTACAGTCACATTCTAATAGACCAAGTGTCACAAGAAAAGTAGTCTGTCTGTCTTCAATAGAGTGCTTTTAGGTTAGATTAGATTAGATATACTTTATAAATCTGCAAAGGGAAATTTAAAGGCATACTACACTGAAAACAGAATACAAGATAACCAACTGAAAGACAATATGAGACAATAGAATGCAATCATAATAATTCAATAAATATTACGATAAAATAACTGCAATAGACTGAGTCCATACCATCTTCATGTGGCTTCTGGCAGGAGTGAAGGACGGGACATCTGGAGGAAGCATTGAAGTGCCTAATGGCTGCAGGCAGAAAAGATCAACAGAGGTGCTTCTTGTTACGCAGTGGAGGAATGAGCCTGCGGCTAAAAGGACTTCCAAGAGCGCGCCCCCCAGAGGGGAGAGACACAATGGATCATGATGGCATCTGGTTTGGCCAACATCCTCTTCTCCACAACACCCCAGAGTGCCCAGAGTCAGTGCAGTGATGGCACCATCAGGCATTGGGCATCACCAGGAGACGCAGAATGGAGAACAATTCACTGCCTGCAACAGACGGGTGGAACACCTCCACATAAATAGACATGAGTCAACTCAGAAAATCTATCTATTATATAGTGCCTTTTATCTATCTATCTATCTATCTATCTATCTATCTATCTATCTATCTATCTATCTATCTATCTATCTATCTATCTATTATATAGTGCCTTTCATCTATCTATCTATCTATCTATCATATAGCGCCTTTCATCTGTCTATCTATCTATCTAATTATATAGTGCCTTTCATCTATCTATCTATCTATCTATCTATCTATCTATCTATCTATCTATCTATCTATTATATAGTGCCTTTAATCTATCTATCTATCTATCTATCTATCTATCTATCTATCATATAGCGCCTTTCATCTGTCTATCTATCTATCTATTATATAGTGCCTTTCATCTATCTATCTATCTATCTATCTATCTATCTATCTATCTATCTATCTATCTATCATATAGCACCTTTCATCTGTCTATCTATCATATACAGTTAGGTCCATAAATATTTGGACAGAGACAACTTTTTTCTCATTTTGGTTCTGTACATTACCACAATGAATTTTAAATGAAACAACTCAGATGCAGTTGAAGTGCAGACTTTCAGCTTTAATTCAGTGGGTTGAACAAAACGATTGCATAAAAATGCGAGGCAACTAAAGTATTTTTTAACACAATCCCTTCATTTCAGGGGATCTAAAGTAATTGGACAAATTAAATAACTGGAAATAAAATGTTCATTTCTAATACTTGGTTGAAAACCCTTTGCTGGCACTGCCAGCCTGAAGTCTTGAACTCATGGACATCACCAGATGCTGGGTTTCCTCCTTTTTAATGCTCTGCCAGGCCTTTACTGCAGCAGCTTTCAGTTGCTGTTTTTTGGTGGGTCTTTCTGTCCAAAGTTTAGTCTTCAACAAATGAAATGCCTGCTCAATTGGGTGAAGATCAGGTGACTGACTTGGCCATTCAAGAATTTTCCACTTCTTTGCTTTATTAAACTCCTGGGTTGCTTTGGCTGTATGTTTTGGGTCATTGTCCATCTGTATCACGAAACGCCCAATCAATTTGACGTCATTTAGCTGGATTTGAGCAGACAGTGCGTCTCTGAACACCTCAGAATTCACTCGGCTGCTTCTGTCCTGTGTCACATCATCAATAAACACAAGTGTCCCAGTGCCACTGGCAGCCATCACACTGCCTGACTCCACTGTGTTTTACAGATGATGTGCTATGCTTTGGATGATGAGCTGTTCCACACCTTCTCCATACTTTTTTCTTGCCATCATTCTGGTAGAGGTTGATCTTGGTTTCATCTGTCCAAAGATTGTTTTTCCAGAACTGTGCTTGCTTTTTTAGATGTTCTTTAGCAAAGTCCAATCTAGCCTTTCTATTCTTGAGGCTTATGAGTGGCTTGCACCTTGCAATGCACCCTCTGTATTTACTTTCATGCAGTCTTCTCTTTATGGTAGACTTGGATATCGATATGCCGACCCCCTGGAGAGTGTCGTTCACTTGGTGGGCTGTTGTGAAGGGGTTTCTCTTCACCATGGAAATGATTCTGTGATCATCCACCACTGTTGTCTTCTGTGGACGTCCAGGTCTTTTTGCGTTGCTGAGTTCACCAGTGCTTGCTTTCTTTCTCAGGATGTACCAAATGTAGATTTTGCCACTCGTAATATTGTAGCAATTTTTCAGATGGATTTTTTCTGTTGTCACAGCTTAAGGACGGCTTCTTTCACCTGCATGGAGAGCTCCTTTGACCGCATGTTGTCTGTTCACAGCAAAATCTTCCACATGCAAACACCACACCTCAAATCAACTCCAGGCCTTTTATCTGCTTAATTGATAAGACATAACGACGGACTTGAACACACCTGCCCATGAAATAGCCTTTGAGTCAATTGTCCAATTACTTTTGAGCCCCTGAAATGAAGGGATTGTGTTAAAAAATGCTTTAGTTGCCTCACATTTTTATGCAATCGTTTTGTTCAACCCATTGAATTAAAGCTGAAATTCTGCACTTCAACTGCATCTCAGTTGTTTCATTTAAAATTCATTGTGGTGATGTAGAGAACCAAAATGAGAAAAAAGTTGTCTCTGTCCAAATATTTATGGACCTAACTGTATATGATAGATAGACAGATGATCTATCTATCTATCTATTGTGAGATGTGGCCAGCTTGTCATCCCGGCCAATACCCCTAGACCGCCAGATGGAGCCCTCCCTGAAGTATGGAGGTGCCCCGAAGACCAGCAGGGAGTCATGGGACATGTAGTTTTTATACAAGACCCTGCTGGATACCACAGGGGCCGCAAGAGGGAGCTGCAGGGAGGACCAAAGACTTCTTTGTGCCCTTTAACCCAAAAGTTCGTCAAAGAAAGAGCGACGGGCTTCCAGGGTGAAGAAAAGAACATTTTACCTGACCCAGAAGTGATACAAGATCACATGGACTGGGGATTGGGAACACTTCCGGGTCAGGTATTTTAAAGGACTGCAGGAGCTCCCAGACAGCGAGCTGAGCTGGGTGGAAGGGTGGCAACACGTCTGGGAGTGGAGGATTGTTTATTATTGTATTAATTGTGATTTGTATGAGTATAGTGGTGGAGAGGGTGCTTTGTACACTGTGGCAATTTAATAAAGTCATCATTTGGACTTTTACCTGGTGTCAGGAGTCGTGGACAGGGGTTCAAGGGAGCGATAGCGCCCCCTATCTATCTATCTATCTATCTATCTATCTATCTATCTATCTATCTATCTATCTATCTATCTATCTATCTATTTTTGATCGCTTAATCGAGGGGTATCTCAGCCTGTGCCAGTATGCCACTGCTGCCATGGTAGGAGATGCCTTTTTTCAAAGCTCTTCATTTTTAAACTCAGACCTATGAGGTCCGAGGTGATGGCGCCGACTTCAGTGCACTAAACTTTTCCAGAGTCCCCCCTGCCTGAGCTGAGGTGCTGCTGCTCACGAATCCCCGATTTGATTTTAAAGGTGAGTTTTGCTTCTTTGTGTCGGATTGTCTGGCGTTTTCAAGCTGAACTCTGTCTGAGATTGTTCGTATTTCTAAGTCCGTTTTGATCCTCTCTTTATTGCTTTGATCCGTTCCCATTTGCTTGCTTTATCTTCCCTCGTTTCCCTTGAACCCTTGCCCCCTTTTCCCAAGCCCAGCAGAGCAGATTGCTGTTTTCCTAAACTCAGCTCCCAGATTGTGCAAAGCGTGGGCCGCACGGTGGGCTGCATTGTGACTCGCCGGCCACTGTGGCCTCATTCCACTTTCAGGATGGCCCCCACCAATCCTTTCAAATTCCACTAATGAAACAAATGAGCTGAAGCTGGCCGATGGACTGCCTGGAGATGCCCCCAAATCAGAGGAGTGACTTTCCAGATGGCCCAGTAAAGGCATTTATTGTAGTAAAACGAACGCCGTCCGGCAAACGGTTCAGAGCATTTCATTGCAGGGTGTAAATCACGAGCCCTCCGAGAGCGCGACATCTCTGTCCAAACAGTTTAAGGTTACTTGTTTCTCTCAGTCTCTTTGTGTTGGACTGAGATTTGTCGGCCCTCAATAAATTCTCCTCCGTGTGTTTAAGGAGATCTTCCTAATATATACAGACTGAATAGTTCACCGCAAGCGTTTCCCTCCTCCTCCTCCTCCTGCTCTTCCTTTTCTTCTCAACTTCTAAATTTCCTCTTTTATTTGCTCTTTGAATGTCGCTTCTTGTCCCTGCCTTCAAAAGTGCCATAGAGAATCGACATCAATGGAGGACAGTGTGTCCCCTGCTTTTTTCTTTTTATATCAATGATGAATAATTCATATTGTGCCATGTTGCTCTGGACCTGCTCCATGTCAGCAGCAAAGTATCCCACTGCTGGAATAAACAGGCGACTCAAATAGCAAAACTCCCCATGGGCTCTTTACAATCGCAGGAAACTGCGCTGTAAACTGGACCTTGTGTGCCAAGGCTGTAAATTCATCTGGACGGAAAGCTTCATAAAAATCAAACAGTAGCCAATGGTAATAAAACAACAACAACAGCACAAATAAAAATAAAGAGAGAGCCAGTGAGCGCAGCAAAGCAACCCACTGGTGTCCTCTTTGTTCCTTTACTGCCTTTTACAGTAACAGGGATGGGTGGCACAGTGGTTAGCTCTTCTGCTGTATAGCTTCAGGGTCCGAGTTCAGTCTCCACCCCGCTCACAGCCTGTGCCTGCGGCTTCTCTCCAAATGCCAAATCTCTTCACTGTAGGGCATGTCTAGTGCAGGTCAGGGCAATGGGCACTGGAGCCTGTGCCACACCTAACATCCGAAAGGGATTGAAGAGTCTTGGTTTATACTGCCCCAGTATGAGCAAGAGTGTGGTGTGTGTGTTTGTGTGTGTGTGTGTGGGGGGGGGTGTGTGTGTGTGTGTGCGTGTGTGTGTGTAAGTGTATGGGTGTGTGTGTGCGTGTGTGTGTGAGTGTGTGTGTGTATATGTATGCGTGTGTGTGTGTGTAAGTGTATGGGTGTGTGTGTGCGTGTGTGAGAGTGTGTGTGTGTGTGAGTGTATGGGTGTGTGTGTGAGAGTGTGTGTGTATATGTATGCGTGTGTGTGTGTGTGTGTGAGTGTATGGGGGTGTGAGTGTGTGGGGGGGAGATCACTTCTGTCCACTGCTGCCTCCTGCCTTGCACTTCACGCTCAGAGCCACTGTGTGACACACACTCACCGAGGAGATAATTAGGAAAACCTGACCACCTCCTAATCCACTCAATCAGCCAATCAAGTGGCAGCAGCACAATTCATGGAATCCTGCAGATGCAGATCAGGAGATTCAGTTCATGTTCACATCAGACCAAATGTGACCTTGGTGACATAATTATTCAGTAAATATTATGGTAAATTAACTGTGATAGACTAGGTCTGTACCATCTTTATGTGGCTTCTGGATGGAGTGAAGGAAGGGACATCAAGAGGAAGCATTGAACCATCTAATGGCAGCAGGTAGAAAAGATCAGAAGAGGACAGGACATCAGAACATTAGAACTTCAGAGCAATCTGGATGAGAACAGGCCATTCAGCCCAGCCAAGCAAACCAGTCCTGTTTACTTAATTCTTCCAAAATAACATCAAGTCGAGTTTTGAAGGTCCCTAAAGTCCTCCTGTCTACCTCACTACTTGGGCACTTATTCCAGGTGTTTGTGGTTCTCTACGTGAAGACAAACTTTCTAATGTTTATGTGAAATTTACCCTTATCATGTTTCTAACTGTGTCCTTGTGTTCTTGATGAACTCATTTTCAAGTCACCATCTCGATCCACTGGACTAATTTCCTTCATCATTTTAAACATTTTAAACTGTAAAGGCTCAGCTCTTTTAAACTTCTCCTCATAACTCATCCCCTGTAGCCCTGAATCAGCCTAGTCGCTCTTCTCTGGACCTTTTCTTGTGCTGCTTTGTCCTTTTTGTAGTCTGGAGACCAAAACTGCACGCTGGACTCCAGATGAGGCCTCACCAGTGTGTTATAAAGACTTGAGCAGAACCTCCTGTGACTTGCGCTCCACACATCAAGGCGCTATATAACCTGACATTCTGTTAGCCTTCTTAATGGCTTCTGAACACTGTCTGGCAGTTGATTATGTCGAGTCCACTACAACTTCTAAACCCTTCTCATAAGGTGGACTCTCGATTTTCAGACGCCCCATTGTGTATTCAAACCTCACATTTTTCCTTCCCACTTGTCATTCTTTACATTTACTGACATTAAACTTCATCTGCCACAAATCCTCCCAATCCTGTCTGCTGTCCAAGTCCCTCTGTAATGACTCAACAGATTCTCTGTCAATCCACCTATCTTGGTATCATCTGCAAACGTGACCAGCTTGTTGTTTATATTCCTATCCAAATCATTTATAGAAATCAAAAACCACAGTGGCCCCAGCACTGCGTGATGCCCTCATGCCAAAATAGATGAGAATCTCAAAGGAACATTTTCAGAATCTCGTAGAATGAACTGAGATTGTTCTGAGAGCAAATTGAAGAGCTACTCAGCATTTCCATAGTGGTCTTGAATTTTCCCAGTGAGTATTGTTATAAGTACAACAAAGAACCAAACAAAAAAAAGGTTTGGGGCAGCCACCCGTATATTGATCCTGGCTGCAATGGATAATTTATGAGTACAGAATTGTACAGGTTCGAGTCCACAACTGGCACAAAGATGGCGGTTTTAAAGCAGAGTGGAGGAAGTGACGTTATCCCTGGGATCAGAATCGGAAGTGATGTCATTGGAGCTGGCCAAAAAATGATGTCATCAGTAGGACCAGTGCCGGAAGTGACATCATCAGTAGGACCGGGACCAGAAGTGACATCATCAGTGGGCCTGGAAACAAAGGTAATGCCATCTGGGCCAGGCGGGCTTTCCCATAACTGGTCTGCAGAGAAGTGAGAAAAAGAGTTAGTGCCCTCCGCCACCCCCTGGTCTAGAGTGGAATTACTCTCATTCAGGCCCTTTAGCTGCCTCCCATGTGCACGTGTGTCAGTGTATATTTGTGAAGGGGTAGATGAATGGAATTGGAAAGATTTCCATTACACTTCCATCAGAAATAAAGTTCCATTACTGTTTGCTGACTTTTCAGATTTCCGAATCTTTAACTCTCAAATGAACTAATAAGACATAAATTAATTTCTAAGTATGCCACAACAAAACTGAAACAAGATCTTACATCAAACTAAGAAATAAAACCTCACCTTAGGTATCTCTGATGACACCCATTAATAAAAATATAACTAGCTATTATGATTAGGAGACACAGCGCAGCGGAAAGCTTTTGAAGTTTCAATATTAACCTTAAAAAAAGTAGGCCAGGGCTTTCACTGGAATGCCCAGAAGAGGCTCACCCCAAGGCAGCCTGACCTCCCTACTCCACAGGCAGGCTTCGGCCTAACTAGGCCCAAAAGTTTCAGCGTCCCACTTTGACCGCCTGAGACAAAAATATGTGCATTTGCTTTTTATCCGAATGTGAAAAGAGGGTGTAGTTTTAATATGCTAATTAAATGAATATTTTTATTGAATAAGGCTAACAATAAAGATATATCTCTCTATTATATAAAAAATCTTGGGACAAGGTGAGACATTTTCAGAGAGATAATTTTAAGTCCTACGAGATGAGACTTTGTGCCAAGAGATGAACTTAAAACCTAACAGGTGCAACCGAGGGCAGAAATAAAAGTCAAACAGTAGAAGATGAAAATACAAAGAGTAGAAGATAAAATAGAATGTCGTAAAGAGGTTCAAAAACGCTGGTGTGAGACAAATGCAGAGCGGGTTACAGATTATGAAAGTAGTAAAATTCGAAACTCTCAAAAACATGATAGTAAAGATCGCATTAGCGCTAACAAACGGAAATTATTACTCGGTGAAATAACGGAACAGCGAAAAGAGATCGAATATATGGACAAATGTGATATGACAGAAGTATGTCGATATTGTTTGAATTTAAAGTTTAATTCGGAGACTTGTAGATTATCTAATTCATGTTGTCATCAGGGAATAGTACTGTTTCTTCCTAATGAAGAGGCCTATCCATGAGAATTGAAAGATTTGTTATTTGGCGAAAGTGAAATCCACAAACACCACAGGCAAAATATCCGAATCTACAATAATCTGTTCGTGTTCACATCATTCATTGCTCAAAATGTAGATTTACACGATTCAGGACCAGGCTATACGAATCTGTGGTCCCGCAACAATTAAAGCTGCGACAAGTTTAATTTCAAAGAAACCACAATTCGCTCAGGTTTATATTCATGATCAAGGAGAAGCGATGCAACATAGAATCGAAAGTCCTAAACGATCAGACGTAGTAGAAATTCTACAGCCAATAACGGATACAAATCCATACGTCCAAGAGTATCGCACTTCACACGAAATTTACCTGATAAACACGGACATTAAGTTTTCTTGGATTTCTGTATGAATCTGAAAGATCACGCTCGCATATATAATAAACCATCATGTGGCGGACTGTCAGCGATAATAGTTTCGAAAGACGGAGACATCAAAAACAGAGTTGATTTTCGTGTTTATCCAAAATCACGGCTCGATTCATCGCCAGCGGCAGATCAGGGAAATGACTAGCGCATTGGGCCCACATGAGGGTTGACGAGCAAAGCGAGCAGGGGGCGGAGCCCCCTAGTTTTCTGTAAATTAAATCTTTTGGAGTTACCTGTGGATGCCAGCTGCACAATAACAAGTTAGATCTCATACAGTTTGCTACAACTGAATGTCGAAGTTTCCATTCGAACTTAGAAGTTGTGCTGGTGCACTGATCACTCAGAGATTGTCAGATGGTTGTGTTTCTATGTATTGTCACCCATCGAGCGCATAGGGGACAGCTGAGGGACTCTATTGGCTGCAATTCTACCACCGCTCCAGTGGTTGGTGCCGTATCCTAATGCCTCTCTCTCTTCCTCCCTCCATAGACCAGTTGATTGACAGCTACAACACCTCTGACGCTACTTCCAGTGTTTGCCCATCTGGATTTGCTTCTTCCTGTCAAAAGGGCCCAAAATCTGAAAGCTCAGCCATCTTGGGATAGTTCTGTTTTGAACTCACGTCTGAAAAGACAACTCTGCAATAATTGCATGTGCTTTTGAGGAAACTAATGATATAGGATGACCAGGCTGGCACCCATGGACAGTCCTGTACGCTGATGACATTGCGATCACGGATGAAACCCGACAGGCCGTGGAAAAACTCACACTGAGGTGGAAAATGAGATATGAACAAAATGGCTTCCGATTGAACATCAAGAAAATGCAATACTTGAAATGTGGCACGCAGACCAATGGCTCCTTCTGAATCGATGGCCAAGGAACTCAAGACAGTCACCAAATTTAAATACCTTGGGTCACTCATGTGGAGCAATGGCGGTACACTTTCAGATACCCAAGCCCAAACCAACGCGGCCTGGCTGAAGTGGCGACAGGTTACTGGGGGTCCTCTGCGATTGCAAGATTCCAAATTACCTCAAAGGGACGATCTACAAAGCAGTCATCCACCCAGTGGCCAGCCTCCATCAAGCATGAGCAAGTGGTACACGTCATGGAGATGAGAAAGCTGTGGTGGGCTCTCGGCCTAACCAGACTTGACCATATCATGAATGAAGACGTGGCAGCGATCGACGAGATGGTATGACCATGTCATCTACAGTGTTTACAACTCGGTGGCCAAGACAGCCTTACAATTGAGCCCTCCTGTCGTGCGGCCATGCACAAGACTTATAAGCCCATTCAAAAATGCAACACTTACATTATTTTTTTACATCTTCTTGCTTCCTCCAATCTCATTCCAGTTTCTCAGACGCATCAAATTTTGTTGCTGCAGCGCAGTTACCAATTTCTTTCGCCACTTTAATGACGTTTAATTTTAGACTCGCTGCATATTTTCTTCTGATCGAATGCTCCATTGTAGATAAGAGATGCTCTTACGATAAAGGTGTATGAGGGGGTGAGATACAAAAATCACAAATCAGTGCAAATGTCGCTTTCAAATAGTTCAGGTATTACTGTGTGGTCACGTAGGCACAATACAAGGCCGTGTGCTCCGTGGTTACTCTCTCAGGTGGGCGTTAACATATTATAATCTCTTGGACCAATAGCGTGAGTTTTCTGCATTCAACTTATAAAATACCAGAAATTATACGATAAAATCAAGTCCCGACTTATCCGTGGGAGAACTAATCCACGAGTATATATGGTGTAATAACACAAGACTTCAGACAATGGAAAGGTTTGGGGCAGCCACCCGTATAATCTGTTCCTGGCTGCAAAGTTATAGAAATGCAAGCAAAAGTAGTTTACAAGACTGAGTCCAAAACAGAAGTGAATGCCAGAGAAAGGGAGTGAGGCTTTATAGGAAGTCTGGGGGAAGTGATGTCATCCTCGAGGCCGGGACCAGAAGTGACGTGTCCTGAGTTGAGGTGGTGGTTCCTGGTGGGATTTCCTGGGAAATGTCTGCAGGGAACTTAAAAAGAAAGTTACTGCACCACGCCACCCCTTTAAGCCCTTCCGCTGCCTTACCGTTGTGTGGCAACGGTAATAATGTAATAATTACATCTTGCCTGAAGAAGGGGCCCAAATTGCCTTGAAAGCCTGCATATTATAATCTTTCTAGTTAGCCAATAAAAGTTGTCATTTTGCTCGACTTCTCACTACATTCATAATGGCTAACACGGTACAACACCCTAGTACAGCAAACAAAAAGAAAACAGTCTATCGGAACTGTGTCCAATATGGGAAACTGAAGCAACAGGGGTTTTATAGGTAGGTGTGGGGAGGAGGCGTGTCTTCTGAGCTGGCCGGAAGTGATGTCAGAGGAAGGCTGAGATAACGGCCGGAAGTGGAATCTGTGGAGGAGCCGGACGTGGAGTTAGAGCAGGCTTCCCTTAGGGGGGGATCTGTAGGGGATGGAGAAAGAGCATTAGTGCACCCGGTCAACCCTTGTCTTGGCATACAACATTCAGTAAATGCCTCCCCCCCATATGTGCCTGTGTGACACCAGGAATAAGGGTTTATATGGCATTTTAGATGCCGTGTTTCTGTGAAAAACCGGGTTATTAAGGCACATGTAAATGCACTGAGTGTTGCAGAAGTAGGCTGACATGCAGACATTTCTGACTTGTTACGCATTAATGGACAACTGTTATGTATGCATGGGAGGCAGCTTAAGGGCTCTAGTGCAGCGTTTCTCAACCTTTAAGTATTTGCGACCCGAGTTTTCATAACAGTTTTAATCGTGCCCCCCCTTAACATTTTTTTTGAAATGTAGATGCATAATTTATTACACCTACTTAACTTTTATCGACATTTCTCTAACTCTATATTTATTTTTCTAGTATCAGAATGTAGTTAATGTAAGTTAATTTGTTTTGGTTTCAACAGATGTTTTTTCATATTTTTGATTCTTGCTTTCTTTTTTTCACATCTTCACGCCCCCCCCCTTTTTGTTACTTCGCGCCCCCCTAGCGGGGCCCCCAGGTTGAGAACCACTGCTCTAGTGAATGTAGTTGCCCTCCAAGCCAGGCGATGGCGCTGTTTCCTGACCCTTTGTCACTTTCTCCCTCTGCAGGCTGGGTGATTGACGGCTTTTCCATCACTGATGTTATCTCTGGTGTCTTTCTTCATGTACCCACCCCTTCCCACCATCTTTCTTCATTACCCGGATAGCCAGCTACCTGCCTTAGTTCTGCTTTGGACTCTTGTCTGCAAATATGTCTCTGCAGTTAAACGCGTTTGGGGAGGTACCCCAAATCTTTATCTGTGTTCTTTGTGTCGTTTTACAGATAATTAATTTCAAACCACTTTGTATTCTTGCCTGTTTAAACAAATCTGTGTCTTTATGTGTATCTATACAGTATATATGTTACCGGCAATGCAGGCAATGTATAGAATGCCAAAAATTGGACGTCAAAATATGAAACGATTAATATGGCACAGCATTTCCTAAGCATTCTATGCAATGCCAAAAACAATACTTTGCCTAAATAGCATTTGTCATTCTATATAATGCCTAGGTATTACATACGCCTAGGAAAGTATATATAACTAGCCATGTCGCCCAACTACGTTGCTCGTGTTAAAGTTGTCTATGAAGGGCTCTCTGTTTAAATGCGGCCTCCAGTCGTGAACTGGGCCCTTCGTCTCACAGCATTATGATCTTTTATAAGGGAAACAAAATTACAAAAGAAAACCCTTGGACATTGATTCAATAGGAACGGCCTACTCGGAATCACTGTCCGAATAGTAATTATGTGGTGGTGTAGGAGCATTTCTGCTTCTGTCCGTTCACAGTCCGTCTCGTTTTCACGACGCTATCGTTTCCTCTCACGATGTCTTCTCAACATTTCTCAAAATCTCACAGGTTGCTTTGTGGCAATCCAAAGAATAAGGCAATATACACGGAGCAATGGTTATAAAAGGGGGACACATAGGTATCCAGGCTCTTAATAGCATAAATAGGGATCACTTCACTGACATGTGAGCAAGCCACGGTACAACTGTGAGACTCGCAGCACTCGCCAGTTACAATGTAACAATAATAATTTCCGGAACGTGCTGTTACGTTGTCATTCATTTTACCGACTGTCTTTCTTTCAATCATATGTTACGTAGGCACGTACCTTTTATCTTCGGTAATCTCATTCTCTAGCCAGGCCTCAGGAGCTAACCAGCGTAACACTGTCCACCACCCCTTTCGTTATTCCGGCACATTGTTGACATCCGTGAGTAAACTGGAAGGTGGTCTACGCATGCGTGGAATTCGTGGACAAAGATCAAGATCTAAATGAAGATCTCTTTAGTTAATTTAAAGCACAACAATTTGTTTAGTTTGAATGTCTGTGTTTTAAGGTGTGACTGGAGTACAACAGTCTTCAGTAGTATAAGCCTGGAGGAGATTCTTAATGCAATGTCTATGTTTTAGCTGTCTCTCTACTGTCCTCTAGTGCTTCTTCTTCTAATTCATTTGTGGACAAACAAAGATCAAGATCCAAATGAAGATTATATATAGAGATATTAAAATAATTTGGATATTTCATACTTTTCTACTGCGGTGGGTTGGCACCCTGCCCAGGATTGGTTCCTGCCTTGTGCCCTGTGTTGGCTGGGATTGGCTCCAGCAGACCCCCGTGACCCTATTCGGATTCAGCGGGTTAGAAAATGGATGGATGGATACTTTGCCTAAACACACCAGGCATTCTATACAATGCCTGCATTTCATATATATAAAATCCAATGTCAGTCTGTCTGTTCGTCCGCTTTTCTCGAGAGAACTACTTAAAGGATGTAGATGGGGATTTTTTCTATAATTTGCTTGAACATTCCGGATGATTTTGCGACTTCTCTCATCGTGCTAAGTATCATAGTTCACTTGCAGCACCGATATATTTGAGCTAATCCGAGAGAGACTCAGCAGGCTGAGGGCAGGGGGAAGCGTGACCTCAGGAGTAGGGAGCCAGGCAGCGCTGTCCCCATTCATGCCTCCGTTTGAGTCGCTCTACCTCTCGCCACGTGTTGGAGTGCACCTTGACTCCGCTTAGCTAGCAATACCTATTTCTTCAGCAGACTTTATCATCTAGAGGAGTAATGTTTGACGTTTTTGAGAGAAAGGTAAGAGCTACGTGTGTTGTAGAGGGTAGCTACTGATTGGCAGAGATATCCCGGCCACGTGCTTTTCTCCCCACGTGGGGGACGCACTCCCGTCAGAGCTGAACGTGATCAGATTCTTTGGCAACGTTTCCCATTAAAGCATACCTACCTTCTGCTTGGCCAGAAATTACATTATTTTTAATTGATGTTTAATGTTTGCCCTGTTTCACTACTACATGGGTAGAGCCACGGGGGACAAGTAGTTTATTATAAAATTAGTCATCTGTAAAAATTGTAGTTCCATTTAGCTGTGAACCTGCACTCAGTAAAGAATGCTAAAAAAATTTAAATTGTGAGGTGAGTGGGATTATGGGACATGTGGGCAAATAGATGAGCCACCTCACAGGTTAATGGAGGACTGTGTAGGCTTAGCTTTAATTTCAGTTACTAAATTCTTGGTGGCATTGCCAGTGATATACGCTCTTTGTTCATCCATTGAGATAGTTAAACCTTTATTGTTTTGGACCTTTGGGCAAATTTCATTTGAGAAGGCACACCAACACAGGGCAACTTCACAGAATATTACACTAAACTAGAGATAAGTAGGAAGTAAAGGCATTTGACAAAGCAATGGGATTTCATTAGATAGCAATCAGAGTAAATGAGACACAACAGATATTCCTGGGAAGTGTCGCAGGCCAATTAGTCAGCAAGCTTCACGTATCAAATTCAATCACCGAACGTCTGGGGCATCATTACGTAGTGAGACACTGAATTTCACTTGAACTTGTGACCTCACTTGTCCTGCCTCCACCTTTCCTGACCTCGGCTATGTTACGAGTGCCAAACCCACCAACATAACGGACTGCGCCCCACCATCTGGGAGCTTTCCAATCTAGTCACCCGCAGAACCAGATGAGGTCATTCAAGAAGAAGATCAGAAGGCAGTATGATGACTGAATAAGTGCCTCCATTAAATTAAACCAAGGTTTTCCATTTCATATAATTTTCACTTTATTATATATCCTTGAAGGCAAACACGCAACATGAATCATACAGGAGGAGTGAGATTCAAACAATAACACCCAGAACCATTCCTTCAGAGCGTTGTGCCAAGAAGACACAAACCTAATGTGTCACATACAGTTAGAGTAATGCTACTCATGATAAAACGTATGTGGCGGCTTGAGTGTGGCTGACGTGACAAGAGATCACCAGAAGAAATGTTAAGACCTTTCAGGTCAATAAACCATGAGGACTGGCGCCATCTGCAGGGTCGGTTACCAGCTTGTTAGGAAAGGCTCTGGCCCCTCGATGACTGAGAAAAAAAGTAGATCACAAAACAGACGGATGACTGGATGGATGGATGGATGGATGGATGGATAAACAGTCTATAAAATTTGTATATTAATAATAATATGGTGACTCGTAAATGCAACATCAATATGGTACCAGATAGATAGATAGATAGATAGATAGATAGATAGATAGATAGATAGATAGATAGATTTTAGTGTAGTTGGCAGGATACTGTAGATAGATAGATAGATAGATAGATAGATAGATAGATAGATAGATAGATAGATAGATAGATAGATAGATAGATAGATAGATAGATAGATAGATAGATAGATAGATAGATAGATAGATAGATAGATAGATAGATAGATAGATAGATAGATAGATAGATAGATAATGTTTACTGGTGGAAGGACCCTTGAAGACATCAAGGATATGCTGGGTTGCTCCAT
The DNA here is from genome assembly GCF_016835505.1 of Polypterus senegalus. Lineage (NCBI taxonomy): Eukaryota > Metazoa > Chordata > Cladistia > Polypteriformes > Polypteridae > Polypterus > Polypterus senegalus. The sequence goes on from NC_053171.1 coordinate 18,319,684, forward strand.
TTAATCCTAACTCTAAATATTTAGTAAAGCAAACAAGCACTCAATGGCTGAAATAGGTAGACAAACTAAGAGAAATAAGCTGCAGTTTTCACAACTCTCACATTTTTGAGTTCAGTATACAGCAGGTCTTCTTAAAAATCTCCATTCTGGTTTGCAGTTTAGGTGAGACGCCTCTACCTGGGAGATTTGGTCTTTCGGGTGGGAGGGGCAGAATCATTTGCCCTCTCTGGGTGTCCTCTTGTCTCTGTGGCTGAAAAAAGAAACGACAATGTTAGCGACTGCGCCCCCTCTTGCTACGCAGAGGTATTGCTACCTCAAATAAACCTGGAAGGTTTATTTGTCCCCAGGAGAAAGTTTGGCTTTTTATAGAAGCTCAACAAATGCATACATACATAAATAGATAGGCAAGTGGATTAGACATATATAAACGAAATCCCAGTGTGTGTATGCTGCAGTCCGCTCTGCTCACGCTCAACCACAGTCACTAGATGGCGCATGCATGCACTTTTACATTTTTTTTGCTGCTTGCACACACCTCACGTCTCACTATGAAAGACATGTGTGTGCAACAAACACCCCTGCACAACAATGATGTTGTGCTAATGACACAGATGAAGAGGCACAATGTCAAAATGAAGCAAACGCCGCGAATCAACAATGTGCAAGTGAAACACCTCTGCAACGAAGGGCAAGGCATGAAGTTTTCATTACAAACATTGTCTATCTGGAGGTGTCTTCTCGAGATTAACAGGACTCATATGCCAGCAATATGCATAAGATATGGTCTCACCGGTGTCTTCTTATGAAAACCAGTGGGGTCCACGTCCTCTGCACTGAGTCATTCTTAAGAGTTCGCTGACGCCTCTTCAAGTTCACCTTCTTCTTCCTCTTCTTCTTCTTCTTCTTCTTCTTTCGGCTGCTCCCGTTAGGGGTTGCCACAATGGATCATCTTCTTCCATATATTTCTGTCTGCATCTTGTTCTGTCCATCAATTGCATGTCCTCTCTCACTACATCCATAAACCTTCTCTTAGGCCTTCCTCTTTTTCTCTTGCCTGACAGCTCTATCCTTAACATCCTTCTCCCAATATACCCAGCATCTCTCCTCTGCACAAGTCCAAACCAACACAATTCTGCCTCTCTGACTTTGTCTCCCAACTGTCCAACTTGAGCTGACCCTCTAATGTCCTCATTTCTAATCCTGTCCATCCTCGTCACACCAAATGCAAATCTTAACATCTTTAACTCTTTCACCTCCAGCTCTGTCTCCTGCTTTCTGGTCAGTGTCACCGTCTCCAGCTCATATAACATAGCTGGTCTCACTACCATCCTGTAGATCTTCCCTTTCACTCTTGCTGATACCCGTCTGTCACAAATCACTCCTGACACTTTTCTCCACCCATTCCACCCTGCCTGCACTCTCTTCTTCTCCTCTCTTCTACAATCCCTATTACTCTGTCCTGTTGATCCCAAGTATTTAAACTCATCCACCTTCGCCAACTCTACTCATTGCATCCTCACCATTCCACTGACCTCCCTCTCATTTACACACATGTATTCTGTCTTGTTCCTACTGACCTTCATTCCTCTCCTCTCTAGAGCAGATCTCCACCTCTCCAGGGTCTCCTCAACCTGCTCCCTACTATCGCTACAGATCACAATGTCATCAGCAAACATCATAGTCCACGGGACTCCTGTCTAATCTCGTCTGTCAACCTGTCCATCACCATTGCAAATAAGAAAGGGCTCAGAGCTGATCCCTGATGTAATCCCACCTCCACCTTGAATGCATCCGTCACTCCTACTGCAGACCTCACCACTGTCACACTTCCCTCGACATATCCTGTACAACTCTTACATTACTTCTCTGCCACTCCTGACTTCCTCATACAATACCACAGCTCCTCTCAGGCACCCTGTCATATGCTTTCTCCAGGTCCACAAAGACGCAATGCAACTCCTTCTGGCCTTCTCTAAACTTCTCCATCAACATCCTCAGAGCAAACATTGCATCTGTGGTGCTCTTTCTTGGCATGAAACCATACTGCTGCTCACTAATCATCACCTCACTTCTTAACCTAGCTTCCACTACTCTTTCCCATAACTTCATGCTGTGGCTCATCAATTTTATTCCCCTGTAGTTACTGCAGTCCTGCACATCCCCCTTATTCTTAAATATCGGCACCAGTACACTTCTTCTCCACTCCTCAGGCATCCTCTCACTTTCCAAGATTCCATTAAACAATCTGGTTAAAAGCTCCACTGCCATCTCTCTTAAACACCTCCATGTTTCAATCTGAACCAACAGCCTTTCCATTCTTCATCCTTTTCAAAGCTACTTCCTCTTTGCTAATCCATTGCACTTCCTGATTCACTGTCTCCACATCATCCAACCTCTTCTCTCTCTCGTTCTCTTCATTCACCAGCCTCTCAAAGTACTCTTTCCATCTGCTCACCACACTTTCCTCACTTTCCATCTTTATCCTTTATCACCCTAACCTGCTGCACATCTTTCCCAGCTCAGTCACTCTGTCTAGCCAATTGGTAAAGGTCCTTTTCTCCCTCCTTAGTGTCCAACCTGTCATACAACTCATCATATGCCTTTTCTTTAGCCTTCGCCACCTCTCTTTTCACCTTGTGCCTTATCTCCTTGTACTTTTGTCTACTTTCTGCATCTCTCTGACTATCCCACTTCTTCTTTGCCATCCTCTTCCTCAGTTTACTCTCCTGTACTTTCCTCATTCCACCACCAGGTTTCCTTTTTTTCCTTCCTCTGTCCAGATGTCACACCAAGCACCCTTCTTGCTGTCACCCTTACTACATCTGCTGTAGTTTTCTGGCTGTCTGGTAACTCTTCACTGCCTCCCAGTGCCTGTCTCACATCCTCCCTAAACTCAACCTTGCAGTCTTCCTTTTCAACTTCCACCATTTGATCCTTGGCTCTGCCCTCCACTCTCTTCCTCTTCTTGATCTCCAACGTCATCCTACAGACCACCATCCTATGCTGCTTAACTACACTTTCCCCTGCCACCACTTTGCAGTCTTCAATCTCCTTCAGATCAACTCTTCTGCATAGGATGTAATCCACCAGTGTGCATCTTCCTCCACTCTTGTACGTCACCCTATGTTCCTCCCTCTTCTTAAAATGTGTATTCACCACAGTCATGCCCATCCTTTTGGAAAAATCCACTGTCCTCTGACCTTCATTCCTCTCCTTGACACCATACCTACCCATCACCTCCTCATCTCCTCTCTTCCCTTCACCAACAAGCCCCTTGAAATCCGCTCCAATCACCACTTTCTGTTCCTTGGGTACACTGTTCATCACTTCATCCAACTCACTCGAAAAATCTTCTTTCTCACCCAACTTGTAGTGTATATGCACTAACAACATTCATCATCACACCTCTAATTTCAAGCTTCATAATCATTACTCTGTCTTACACTCTTTTCACCTCCAAAACACTCTTGACATGCCGTTCCTTCTGAATAACTCCTACCCCATTTCTCCTCCCATCCACACCATGATAGAACAATTTGAATCCCTCTCTGATCCACCTGGCCTTACTCCCCTTCCATTTAGTCTCCTGCACACACAATGCATCAACCTTCCTTCTCTCCATCAAATCTGCTAACTCTCTCCCCTTACCAGTCATACTTCCAACATTCAAAATTCCTACCCTCAGTTCCACTCTCTTTACTTTCCTCCTCTCCTCCTGCCTCTGGACACGTCTTCTTCCTCTTCTTCTCCTTCTTCTTCTTGGGCCAACAGTAGCCCAATTTCTGCCAGCACCCTGTTGGCTAACAGTACTGGTGGCGGTCGTTGTTAACTGGGGCTTGACCGATCCGGTATGGAAATTTGTAATGTTGTCCGCATATTGATTTGGTAAAATTTTACACCGGATGCCCTGACTGACGTAATCCTCCCCATTTATCCGGGCTTGGGACCGGCACGAAGAAACACACTCGTTTGTGCATCCCCTGTGGCTGGGTTGCTTCTTCAAGTTCACCAATAGATTTAAACTGCTAGGGGGTCTGCAGGTTGTTTTTTGTCCCAAAGACCACACACAGCTAGTAAATAAATACATATACACACACACTTTGGTCTGAACACACACCAGAATGACTATAAATCAAGAAAATGAAAAAGAAAGAAAAGTTCTTGCTCTCCAAGTCCCATTGAGGCATTAATCAGGCGTATTGATGTTGGTATAAAGGAGCCCCATAGCGTTTCTTAACACACGTCTCTTGAATGATTTCTTGGCTGAAAGTCCTCAGTGTTGGTGTGTCACAAAGACAATGTTCATAATGGCCCTCTTTTTGTCTTCATTCTCTTCTCCTTTCCTATCTCCAGGGGGTCCACAGTGTGTCCCATAACTAAGCCTGCTCTGTTATTTAGCTTATTGATTTGGTGGTCTCTCTTGAAGTGATGTGATCAGCCCAGCACACCACACACTCACCACCACAGAGTTGTAGAAGATGTGAAGGATGTCACATCCCACATTAACGGAACTTAGCCTCCTAAGGAAGAAGAGCCTCCTCTGCCCTTTCCTATTTAGTGGTCTCTCAGTGACATGCTTGAATGACTACCGACCAGTTGCACTCACGCCAATCATAATGAAGTGCTTCGAAAGGTTAGTCATGTTGCACATAAAGACTTATCTCCCTGCCTCCCTTGAACCTCTTCAATTTTAGAATACCGCTCAAACAGGTCAACGTAGGATGCCATATGCTCTGCCCTTCACATCTGGATAAAAACGACACATATGTCAGGATGCTATTCATAGACTTTAGCTCTGCCTTCAACACAATCATCCCTCAAAAGCTGGTTGTAAAACTGAGCAGGTTGGGCCTGAACACCACCCTCTGCAAATGGATCCAGTCAGTTTGGATGGGCTGCAACACTTCCAGCAACATCACACTGAACACTGGAGCGCCGCAGGGCTGTGTGCTTAGTCCACTGCTCTTCACCCTGCTGACTCACGACTGCACAACATCAACCACATCATCAAGTTTGGGGATGATATGACGGTGCTGAGACTGATAAGCAGGGATGATGAAACATCATACAGAGATGAGGTGGAACAGCTGTCTACAGGGTGTGAAGACAACAATCTATCTCTCAATGTTGACAAAACAAAAGAGATAATCGTGGATTTCAGAAAATCACATCCTGCCCATATCCCACTCAGCATCAACGGTTTAGATGTGGAGACTGTTAGGAGAACCAAGTGTGCACATAATTGAGGAATTTACGTGGACACATAACACCTCATCACTAATCAAGAAAGCCCAGCAGAGACTACACTTCCTGAGGCGGCTGAAGCGAGCAAGTCTTCCCACTTCCATCCTCGCCATATTCTACAGAGGCACCATTGAGAGTGTTCTGACAGGCTGCATCACTGTCTGGTATGGCAACTGCAACATATCCAACTGCAAGCACCTGCAAAGGACAGTGAAGACAGCAGAGAACATTACTGGGGTGCCTCTCCCTTCACTACAGGACATATTTTACAAACGCAGTGTCCACAAGGCCTGCTGCATTGTGCAAGACCCCTTACACCCCTCACATGGACTTTTCACACTTCTGCCATCCAAGAGAAGATACTGCAGCATCAGAGCCAGATCTGCCAGGCTGCAGGAGAGTTTTTACCCCCAAGCTGTCAGATTCCTTAACACCAGGCTGCCCCCTGGGGTCTTCCACACGGCCTCAACCACCTCTAAAAACAGAACTTTTATACATGCTGGCCACTTTCCTGCAAAGACGAGTGTGCATGTTGAGAAGAACTGAAAATCTCATACTGACCTTTAAGGATTTTGACATTCTTGATGTCCTTCTGCTGTGAAACATTCTGACCTGTCATTGTTTACACACGTCTTAAACAACTATTATCATACACTGATAAGTTCTGTATTATCTATATTTATTTATTTGCTTATTTATTATATTACATATGTATTAACTATATTTACGTATCTAGATTGTAAATACCATACATTGCATCAATGTTCATATTGCTAACTACACGTCAAAATTGCTGCTACTTCTTTGTCTTGCCTTGGCACAATGTATTGTCTTAATGTGTTTTAATTTTAACTTTAATTTTAATTCTATTTTTAATTTATTATTTGCACGTCATGTTGTTACACTGTGGACCCTGAGCTTTGCAATTTCGTCTATCTGTATACTTGTATATGGCTGAGATGACAATAAAGTTCACTTTGACTTTGATTTAGTCCCTCTCTTTTTTCCAAGACCAGTCCAACGTTTCATCCACAGTTCAGAAGGATATCAGCCAAAGGACAAATGACTTCACAACCACATCCTCCATCATCCTCCAACAAGGCTGCACTCCTTCTGGGAGGCCACGAGAAGTCTTTGTTTATTTCAGGACCCCCATCTCAAATAAACAGAGCTCAGAGATAAGCTAAATTGGTGCCAGTGTGAGTGTGGGTGTGGGTGTTTGTGTGTGAGTTCTGTGACGCGGATCCCGTCCAGGGCTGTTTCCTGCCTTGTGCCTGTTCCACCATGATAGCCTCTGCAAGCCAAAGTTTAATTAAGGGTCTATCCGCATATACAGTGGATTCACAAAGTATTCAGTCTCCTTCACTTTCTGCACACCTAATTGTGATGTAGATTCTACTTTAAATTGGCACATTTGCCATTTTTGTCCATCATCCTACACTGAATAACCCATAATGACCAAGTGAAGACAAGTTTTCAAAAAAGTATAAATTTATTAAATATCATGAACCAAAGTCTCTTGTTCTTTTAAGCATTCAAACTGTGCCAATCCACCTTGTGGTCAGGCTCATCTTGTCTGCTTTATTTCTCCTTGAGATGTGCCAAGAACGTGGTTGGAGTCCACCAATGGCAGATTGAATTGATTGGACATCATGTAGAAAGACACACATGTATCTGTGTATATAAGGTCCCACAACTCATACTGTGTGTCAGGACAAAAACCAAGCCATGAAGTCCAAGGAAGTCCTTTGTAGACACTCCGTAATGAATTTATGGTGAGACATGCAGTAGATCAGACCAGCGGTATATAACCATTTCTAAAGTCTTGAGTGTTCCCAGGATCACACTGGCCTCAAGAACTGTGAAATGGAAGAAGTTTGGAACCACCAGGACTCATCCTAGAGTTGGCCATCCAGCCAAACTGAGTAACCGGCCAAGAAGGGCCTTGGTCAGAGAGGTGACCAAGAACCCAGTGGTCACTGTAACAGAAGTTCAGAAGTTCTTGGTTGAGATGGGAGGACCAGTCAGAAGGAAGACCATCTCAATATCACTCCATCAATCAAATGTTTATGATTGAGTACCTAGATTTTAGGAGGCCCAGGCCCCTCATGGAGCAGGTGATCATCAGAGGTGACTGTGTGCAGAGGGTGCAGACCTATAAATACCTGGGAGTGCAGCTGGATGAGAAATTGGAGTGGCCTGCCAATACTGATGCTCTGTGCAAGAGAGGACAGAGTTGACTATACTTCCTTAGAAGGCTGGTGTCCTTCAACATCTGCAATAAGATGCTATAGAAGTTCTATCAGATGGTTGTGGCGAGCACCCTCTTCTAATGGTGGTGGCAGCATCATGTTATGAGGTGTCATTTCAACGGCAGGAGCAGGAAAGCAGGTCAGAATTGAGGGATGGATGAATTTAGCCAAATACAAAGAGGACCTTGAAGAAAACCTGCTGCTGAGCACAGGTGACTTCAAACTGGGGCAGTTGTTCACCTTTCAGCATGACATTGACCTGAACCATAAAGCCAAGGCGACTCTGGAGTGCCTTCAGAACAAGTCACTGACAGTTCTTGAGTGTCCCATCCAAAGCCCAAACTTAAAGCTCATAGAACATGCGTGGAGAGACCAGAAGATGGCAACCAATCTAATGAAGCTTGAGAGGATCTGCAATGAAGAATGGGATCAGCTGCCTACATACACATGTGCAGAGACTTGCCAAGAAGACTCAAAGTTGGTTTTGCTACCAAAGGTTCTTGAAGCTTATAGCAATAAGAGATTTCAGGTTTTGATTTTGAATAAATTTGTAAACCTTTCTGCAGTACTAGGGTGTTGTCCCGTGTTAGCCATTATGAATGTAGTGAGAACTCAAATAAAATGACCCGTTTTATTGGCTAACTGAACAGATTACAATATGCAAGCTTTCAAGGCAACTCAGGCCCCTAAACCTTTCTGAAAATTTGTTTTCACTTTGTCATTACAGGCTATTGAGTGTAGAGAAGAAAGGAAAATGTATCCATTCAAAATGAAATTCTACGCCACAATGAAGTGTGCCGAAAGTGAGGAGGTCTAAATACTTTGAGTCCTCTGCGTGTCTGTATGAACACTAAATGTCCACACGTTGAGGTTAAGAAGCTGAAGACTGAAGAGACGTTAGAGGTTGGGAGCAGCCTCAAGCTGACAGCGCGTTGCTGCACCCACCACACGACGAACCACCTGGATTCAGCGGGTGACACTTCAGCGCCAAGCTGGAACAGTGGCAGGCTTTTCACGGTGGCTGGAGTGGCAATCCTACCACCAACTCCCAAGTTGGAAGACCTGGATGCATGTTGACGTCACACCCAGACCAAAGTAATTGCAGGTTAAAGGGTGTTGCTCAGGGTCCCAATGGAGTAGAGTCACTTCTGGTGTTTACGGCATTCGAACTGGCAACCTTCTGAGGGAAGGCAGCAGTGACATTAATCAACATATAACCTGACACCCTGTTGCATTCAAATCCCATGCTGCACGTGATCTGAAGTCATTTTCGATTAGATTTGAAGTATTTGGAACACTTCTTTGTTGTAATGAAAGTTTTATTTTTTTACATCCTTTGTGAAATAAATCTGCCTTGGACTCACATAAAGGTTTGGGGCAGCCACCCATATAATATACCTGGCTGAAATGGTTTAAATAAGCACTGAAGTGCACAGGTCAAGTTCTCAAGTTGAACTGATTCATTGAGTTAAAATGGCATCTTTATAGACCAGGTCCTGGAAATGATGTCATCCTGGATGCCAGGACCAGAAGTGACATCTTTCAGGGCACCAGAACCGGAGGTGATGTCTTTGCGGAGAAATCAGGCAGGTTTTCCCGTATCTGGTCTGCAGAGGAAACAGAGGAAAGTTTAGCGCACCCCACCATCCCACCTCCTGGCCTGGCGTGGAATTACCTTCTTTCGGTCCACTCAGCTTCCTCCTATTCGCACGTGTGTGACACCTTTCAGTGGGGGTCTGAGGATGTCACCAAATGCACATGTCAGTGAGGGGCTTATCTCTACATTTTCCTTCACTTATTATTCCCCACATCCCAAAGACACACATCTTAGGTTAACTGGTCGCCCTAAACTGACTGGCTCTCCCTTCTGGGCTGCTTTGTCCCTTGAACCATTTGCTCCTGGCTTGCAATTCCAAGTGGGATTGGAAATGTTTCACTGTGTTCTTTTAGTGCCAGTAATGAACTGCTTTTAATATTAGACACTTTCAGTTTTCATCATTGTATTCTAAAAAAAGCCAAAACAGGAAAATGTTTCTAAAGAAAAAAAACAAAACAAAGTTGCTTCTAAACAGTTTTGTTTCCCCCACATAATAGATAGTCAGACATTATGACGTAAAAAAATGCGTGGAATGAATATTTCTGGAGAACTAGCGTGCTAACTTTTGCGACCCTTTGTTAGAATTTCAAAGAGGACATTTTCACACTGAAGGTGAAGGACTTTAACTAAAACTGCTGGGGGTAAAAAAAAAAAATGTACGTGCGGGTAAGCATGTCCAGAAAGACCTGCGTATCTTGTCTGGAATTCTGAGAACGGAAAATGAATGTCTTCGGTGGAGTCACAAGGTACTTTCCCATTCCACTTTGTTTTGGAAACTGCAGCGGAAAATGTACCCTCGCTAATAAGGCCGCATAACAACTGTAAGACGGCTCTTCAGTTCAATGGTGGTTTGATTACCTTCCAGTTCACTGCAGGCTGGGGGTGTTGCTTCTGTTTGGGGGGGCTCGATTCATGTTTGATGCTGTGTGATTAGGAAGAATCTGAAGTACTTGGCTCACTACAAGGTGTAAGGATCTATTCAAGGGGTCTCCACTAGTACTACATTCATCTTCAGTAGCTGTGGGACTCTACTAAAGTTCAAATCACTGCTATGGGGGTCTCGATAGACTTTTAATTCACTTACAAGCTATGGGGGTCTTGATAGACTTTGAATTCACTTACAATGGATTCAGAGCGTATTCAGACCCCTTCACTTTTGTCACATCTTGTTATGTTGCAGCCTTGAGCTAAAAAACATTTTAATTCATTTCTCCCTCATCAAAAAACCTTCAATACCCCAGCATGACAAAGCAAAAACGAGATTTAAAAAAGTTTTGATATTTTATTTAAATTAATAAACTGAAATATCCCATCGACACAAGTACTCAGCCATGACACTTGACATGTGGTTCAGGTGTATCCCATTTTTTTGATCATCGTTGAGATGTTTCTACACTGTCTTTGGAATCCACCTGTGGTCAGTATAGTTGACTGGCACACGCCTGTCTAGAGAAGGTCCCACCATTGAGCAGAAATCTAGCTACTGGAGATGGTTGAAGGAACTTCCTGCAGAGTGGAGAGAAGGGATTGTGTGACTCTGGGCTGGTAACCATAACTTGTACTCCTTGATCTGAGCTCTGCCTTCCATACAACCTCACATGATATTCTTCTTGCGAGATTAAAATCGATTGATATTATCGGCACTCCGCATGCCTTGGTTTAAGCCTGATCTCTCAGATCGTATGCAGTGTGATAAGTAAAAAGCACAGAGACACAGGTTAAGTGTTGGGGAACCCCTCCCCGTATACTGGTTTCAGGTTCCAGTACAGTCAAACGGCCATAAACCAAATCAAACATTTGACAGCAAACAAAACAAAAATGCTCCAACTTATATGGAGGCTCTACAGGAAGTATAATTAACAACAGCTGGTGTAATAGAAGGTAGTAGTGGCCGGAGATGACGTGAGTAGCAAAGGGATGGAACTGAGGACATCAGAAGGGGACTGGAAGTGAAGTATTTTCTTGGAGCTGGAAGATGAGTCTTCTTATGATTGTCGGGATGATGGTGGATTGGAGCGTTATGTCAGGTAGGAATGCTTTTTGACTCTGACGCTTTTCTGTGGATGGAAGGAGAGAAAAGCATTAGTGCCCCGTTACAGTTCCCCCTTCTCTTGGTTTTCCACACGCCATCGTGCCTTTTGACTGTCCCCTAATCGCACATGCGTGACAGCAGTCTGTACAATTACTAAATTTCCGATAGACTTTGAATTCACTTACAGGCTACGGGGGTCTCGATAGACTTTGAATTCACTTACAAGCTACGGGGGTCTCGATAGACTTTGAATTCACTTACAATGGATTCAGGGCGTATTCAGACCCCTTCACTTTTGTCACATCTTGTTATGTTGCAGCCTAATGCTTAAAACATCTTAATTCATCTCTCCCTCATCAAACAACCTTCAATTCCCCAGCATGACAAAGCAAAACCAAGATTTAAGAAAGTTTTGATATTTTATTTAAATTAATAAAGTGAAATATCCCATCGACACAAGTACTCAGCCATGACACTTGACATGCGGTTCAGGTGTATCCCATTTTGTTGATCATCGTTGAGATGTTTCTACACTGTCTTTGGAATCCACCTGTGGTCAGTATAGTTGGTTGGCACACGCCTGTCTAGAGAAGGTCCCACCATTGAACAGAAATCTAGCTACAGTGTGATAAGTAAAAAGCACAGAGACACAGGTTAAGTGTCGGGGAACCTCCCCATATACTGGTTTCAGGTTCCAGTACAGTCAAACGGTCATAAACCAAATCAAACATTTGACAGCAAACAAACAAAATGCTCTGACTTATATGGAGGCTCTACAGGAAGTATAATTAACAACAGCTGGTGTAATAGAAGGTAGTAGTGGCCGGAGATGACGTGAGTAGCAAAGGGACGGAACTGAAAACATCAGAAGGGGACTGGAAGTGAAGTATTTTCTTGGAGCTGGAAGATAAGTTTTCTTATGATTGTCGGGATGGTGGTGGATTGGAGCGTTATGTCAGGTAGGAATGCTTTTTGACTCTGACACTGGATGGAAGGAGAGAAAAGCATTAGTGACCCATTACAGTTCCCCCTTATCTTGGTTTTCCATGCGCCATCGAGCCTTTTGACTGTCCCCTAATTGCATGTGTGTGACAGCAGTTTGTACAATTGCAAAATTTCCGATCAAACGTTTGCTTAGTTTTTAGTTGTGTTCCCACGGGGTTCTGTTTTGGGTCCCCTTCTATTTATTATTTATCTTCTGCCTCTCGGTCATGTCTTTAGGAAATTTGATATTCATTTTCACGGTTACGCTTGACTTTTTCATAGCATCTTCACCATAAGCCACTTGCAACAGTTGTAACGTTTCAGTAGTGAATTTGCTGATTTTCACACCAAATTCCATATTAACACTCGTACGTTGCTCTAAATTTTGATCACCCATTTTTACACCAAAGTGTTTACGCAGAAATCCATTATCTTACCAATAGCTAACTGACAACTGGCTCTAGCAGCTTGCGATTTACACACTGTTACACATGTGCATGGGAGGCAGCTAAAGGGCTCGAAGGAAGGTAATTCCACACCGGACCAGGGGGTTGCAAGGTACACTGATCATTTCACTTTTTCCACTACAGAACCAATACAGGAAATTTCTCTTGACCTCCATGACGTCACTTCCGGCTAGGAAGCCCATGACATCACATCTGGTCCAGAAGACACCCATTCCGGTCACGAGCCGGATGACGTCACTTCCACTACTGGTCATAATCACCTCACTTGCTCAGCCGCACTTTGAAAACCCACCGTCTCAACCTCACCAGTTAGTTCTGTTTTGGACTCGACCCTGTACACACCTGTACTAAAAATTCATCCATTTGCAGCCAAGAATAATTATACAGGTGGCTGCCCCGACGCTTTATGTGGCTCTTGTCTCATCTTTGACAGCACATATTAGTTCAAACACGTTCAAACACAGATACTCGTGTGATTTCGATACTATCACATAATGGGTGACACTTTAATTCCGAGAATTAAATTGTCACAGCTCGTACATGGCATAGGGCAACATCTTACCCAGAGAAGACAGCTGGTGGTTGCTGAGGTTCGACTGCAAAATGAGGCAGAGAGAAATGCAAGGGTGGTTTCACAGTCCAAACAAGGATGGTGGACTAAATGGGAAAAACTGGAGCATAACAAGAAGGATCTGTAGAAGATGGAAGGAAACCGAATCAGTTTCATCATTAGACCAGATATGATGTTCTTCCTCTACCCATGAACCTACATCAGTGAGTTTGAGAAGATCCAGCATGTTCTCTCTGCCAAACCCCACTGATTTTAAAACCAGTCTGTCCTAAGGTCGCTTCCCCTGGAGTTATAACCAGGTTCTACAACAACTGATGATTACCCTGAAAGAATCAGTGCCCTCCCTCACTTAATCACTGGATTTGCAAACACCATTCCATTCGGAAGAACAGGACAACCTCCTCTGAAACTGGCTACAAGAAAGGACCCTCCTAGAGGCTTCCTGGGACTGAAAGATGCGGGTTAATCTAAACCAGAAGCAAATTTTAGCAAGTCTTAGGCCGGACTTAATCTTGTGGTCAGCCTCTCAGAAGGCTTTGTTCATCATGGAGTTACCAGTGCTGTGAGAGGTGGCAGTTGATGAGGCATACAAACGCAAAATTCTTAGGTATGCAGAAATAGCAGCTGAGGCAGAACAACGAGGTTCCTGGTAAAAGTAGGTTATAGATAGATAGATAGATAGATAGATAGATAGATAGATAGATAGATAGATAGATATAAAAGGCACTATATAATAGATAGATAGATAGATAGATAGATAGATAGATAGATAGATAGATAGATAGATAGATAGATAGATAGATAGAAATATACTTTATTAATCCCAAGGGGAAATTCACATAATCCAGCAGCAGTTTACTGATACAAAAAACAATATTAAATTAAATAGTAATAAAAAGAGTCCCATAGTGTCGGGGAGGAACGATCTGCTCAGTCTGTCAGTGAAGTAGGACGGTGACAAAAGTCTGTCACTGAAGCTACTCCTCTGTCTGGAGATGATCCTGTTCAGTGGATGCAGTGGATTCTTCATGATTGACAGGAGTTTGCTTAGTGCCCGTCGCTCTGCCACAGATGTTAAACTGTTCAACTTTAATCCTACAATAGAGCCTGCCTTCCTCACCAGTTTGTCCAGGCGTGAGGCATCTTTCATCTTTATGCTGCCTCCCCAGCACACCACCGCGTAGAAGAGGGCGCTCGCCACAACCGTCTGGTAGAACTTCTGCAGCATCTTACTACAGATGTTGAAGGACGCCAACCTTCTAAGAAAGTATAGTCTGCTCTGTCCTTTCTTACACAGAGCATCAGTATTGGCAGTCCAGTCCAATTTGTTATCCAGCTGCACTCCCAGATATTTATAGGTCTGCACCCTCTGCACAGTCACCTCTGATGATCACGGGGATCATGAGGGGCCTAGGCCTCCTAAAATCCACCACCAGTTCCTTGGTCTTGCTGGTGTTAAGGTGTAAGTGGTTTGAGTCGCACCATTTAACAAAGTCTTTGATTAGCTTCCTGTACTCCTCCTCCTGCCCACTCCTGATGCAGCCCACAATAGCAGTGTCATCAGCGAACTTTTGCACGTGGCTGGACTCCAAGTCATATTGGAAGTCTGATGTATATAGATTGAACAGGACCGGAGAAAGTACAGTCCCCTGCGGCGCTCCTGTGTTGCTGACCACAATGTCAGACCTGCAGTTCCCAAGACGCACATATTGAGGTCTGTCTGTAAGATAGTCCACGATCCATGCCACCAGGTATAGCCACGTCAACAACCAGGCTTCTGAAGGGGATGGGAGTCCGAAGGCAGGTCTTCCAACAGGCCATCAAGTCGCTTTCAGAACCTGGAACTGGAGTTGGCTGAAGTCAAAGGATCCCAACTGGGGTGCAGAATGACACCCAAGGGGTGAAAGCGGAGGGGAGAGCACCAGGGATAACCTATGGAGGTGTTGTGGGCCTATCAATGAACACTGATGAAGCAGGGTGCCCACCTGAGGACCCCCACGATATGATTACTCTATACCTATTCAAGACATCAAGAAATTGCTGGATATTGGGATCAAGTCTTATGAGCTCGACCTGAACAAATTCCCTTATCCTGAAGTGCTGGGCAACCTGCCCCATTGTGCCCTCTCTCACCGGTCCCTAGGGTGCACCCTTTGAGTGTGCGTGTGTGTGTGTGTGTGTGTACTGTAAAGGGTGACTGCTTTTTATAGTCAATGCAGCTCTCTGCCTAGTAACAGACTGGCATTCTGTGCTTCCAGCAGCATTTCTGGCACCCAAATAAAGGCTTCTGGGCCGAATGAAACTAGAAAGAAGGACATGACTGGTGATTTGAGGACAGAAAGGATATGGGGCAGCTAGTAGAAGATGGCGTCGGCATATCTGGACAGGCGGCCGTTTCTCCAGAGAGCAGAGCACTTCAGCTGAAATGCTGTTATGTCTGCAGGAATGAGTGCATCTGTGGCGTACCCATGGGAAAGTGTCAGGCTATTAAAGGCTGACAGCTCTGTTTGAAATTTCTCAAAGCGTTGACTCCTACGCTCGCATTTCTCTCGTCTCATTTCAGGCCCGAGTGTGTTCCCTGTGATCGCGTAGCTGCCTGTTGCCAGTCTGGCCGTCCTCATTTTCGTTTGCCGGTAACTGGCACTCTTGTTCATAAAGTAACACTCCTGCTGGAAAGTTGACGCCACTGCCCACCCCCGCCAACCCCTCCAACCCCATCTTGACACAATTCTCTGCTATAGCGTCCTAAAGATGTGAATTTAACACCCACACCCCGCCCCTTCTCCACATGTCAGCCATAAATTACTGCAGAGTTAGAACAAAAGGTCAAGGCTGGGAAAAGCAGGATTGGATGGAATGGGGGATGGAATGGTGGTTGGGGGCTGGCGGCAGTGAGGGAATTGCAGAGAAGGATTTCTGTTGAGAAGTTTGCATTGGTGGAAATTTAAAGAAAGCAACTGCAGCGTCCTGCTGGACCTTAACAATGGGAATGGGACGTATCAAGCTGGGAGAATTTTACAAATGTATCCAAAAAGGAGGCCAACCTGCTATGCTATAACAATATCATCTTAAAGTGACATTTATTATTCACACTCCACCAAATACATGATGTACACTGCCATGAAGAGTCACCCACCTGTATACTGAAACACAATTTACTGACCTGCTGGCCGTTCTTATGCAGAAGGGAATTTTTGTAGGCCAAACGCCATTGTGTTGCATAGGAGGTGCATTGTGTCTTTGTGGACTTGGAGAAAGCATACTACAGTGTTGTGGTATTGTTTGAGGAAGTTGGGAATGGCAGAGAAGTACGTAAGAGTTGTACAGGATATTTACGAGCGAAGTGTGACAGTGGTGAGGTCTGTGGCAGGAGTGACAGATGAATTCAAGGTAGACGTGGGATTGCATCAGGGATCGGCTCTGAGCCCTTTCTTATTTGCAATGGTGATGGACAGGTTGACAGACGAGATTAGACAGGAGTCCCCATGGACTATGATGTTTGCTGATGACATTGTGATCTGTAGTAGGGAGCAGGTTGAGGAGACCCTGGAGTGGTGGACATCTGCTCTAGAGAGGAGAGGAATGAAGGTCAGTAGAAATAAGACAGAATACATGTGTGTGAATGAGAGGGAGGTCAGTGGAATGGTGAGGATGCAAGGAGTAGAGTTGGAGAAGGTGGATGAGTTTAAATACTTGGGATGAACAGTACAGGGTAATGGGAATTGTGGAAGAGAGGAGAAGATGAGAGTGCAGGCAGGGTGGAATGGGTGGAGAAGAGTGTCAGGAGTGATTTGTGACAGACGAGTATCAGCAAGAGTGAAGGGGAAGGTCTACAGGATGGTAGTGAGAGACCAGCTATGTTATATGGGCTGGAGATGGTGGCACTGACCAGAAAGCAGGAGACAGACCTGGAGGTGGCAGAGTTAAAGATGTTAAGATTTGCATTGGCTGTGACGAGGATGGACAGGATTAGAAATGAGGACATTAGAGGGTCTGCTCATGTTGTGAGACAAAGGCAGAGAGTCGAGATTGCATTGGTTTGGACATGACATGTGCAGAGGAGAGATGCTGGGTATATTGGGAGAAGGATGTTAAGGATAGAACTGCCAGGTATGAGGAAATGAGAAAGTTGGACAGATGGGAGACAAAGTCAGAGAGGTGAGATTGCGTTGGTTTGTGCAGAGGAGAAGAATGTCATGGATGAAGCCCATGTTGAGCCCTCTCACAGCTCAGAGAAACCCACCCAGAGAAGTGTGGGTGAACGGATACTGGCAAAGGTCCAAGAGAACCTGCTCTAAAATAGTAGTGGATTGGCACTGGGCAAACAGTCCCCTGCCCACCAACACACATACATGCACTGAATTGTGCTGTTGTTGCAACATTAGGAGCCCCTCACTAGAATATTATTGGCAACTTG
This sequence comes from Polypterus senegalus, assembly GCF_016835505.1. Taxonomy (NCBI): domain Eukaryota; kingdom Metazoa; phylum Chordata; class Cladistia; order Polypteriformes; family Polypteridae; genus Polypterus; species Polypterus senegalus. The sequence goes on from NC_053171.1 coordinate 18,337,248, forward strand.
GTGCCTGACAGTGACTGGCATTTGGAGAGAGCAGTCATGAAATTGGCAAAAGCTATAAAATGCTTCTGCCAAATATCTCATTTTCCAGACTGGATCTTTTAAACAGTGGGCTTGTCAGTGGGGTCCGAAGGGCAGAAAATCGCTATTATCTTACTTTTTACGCTGTGGGGTTAAGGTCATGACTCCAAGGTCACCATTCCCCTCTGCTGCCAAAGATCTCTATAGCCAGCTTTGTTTAAAAGCTTGACGTTTCTGGGAATCCAGCCGGGCCGAGATCACTGGGGTCTTGGGATATTTGATTATGTGCTCAGTCAGCTTCTTGGCTGGTGGGTGCATGGCAGTGGACACCTACCATTTTGAAAGGTGGCTACAAAGCTCTGTGATTTCATTGGGGGGGTACGTGTGTGCTGTCAGAGGTGAAGGTGACCCCTACTGATTCCCAGAAAGTGGCACTTTTTGGGCAATGCCTCAGTCCCACAAGTGTCACGTACCATGTGAAATGTGATACCACATTCCACATGTCCAAAGGGCAAATGCATTTGACTATAAGCCAGTATCTTCGTGTTCATCACTAGCTCATTTTTTGGACCCTGTGGACTCGAGGGGGCGCTCTCATAGTTTCATCCAGCTCACCATGAATTTCAGTTATTCCAAGATATAAAAAAATAAATAACAATGATAGGAATGGTGAAACTTGCAGTACCTAAACTAGAGGGTTATCTGGTGTGATGGAAACCAGGGGTGTCAGCGGCTTCAAACCCCCAACACAAGCACACACAGAGTCCTGGGTTCAAATAAAGGATGGTTTATTCACCCAAATTCCTTCTCACAATACCTCAAAGAGGCACAGGAGCAAGTGATCTATTTCTCTCTCTCAGTACAATCCACAATTGCTCTCTCCACCGCACTGCCCCCCTCCAGTCGAGTGTTGCCTTTCTTCCTCCCAGCTTCGACTCGTTTGGGCAAGGGAGTGTTGTCCCTTTTATTGAGGACCCGGGAGTACTTTCGGTGCCAGGGCAACTGCCCAATGGAAGTACTTCCGAGTCATACAGAAGTCCTATTGTAGGGCGTTCATCTCCCTGCAGTGCCCCCTTGTGACACCAAGGGACACCAGCAGGTCTGTGTTGCCAGACTACACTTCCCAGCATGTCGTACTGGTCCTATACTGAACACCAATATCCAGGGCCGCTGCCATCTAGCATCCTGGAGGAATAAAGAGTCCCCAATAACGTCTTCTTCTGGTGGGCTGTCCATCCCTCTTCTCCGGCCATCCCTTCCAGGTCTGGCTCCTTCCTCTCTACTGGTTGGGATGTCCATCTGTCTGTTCGGAGCCTCCTGTCTTGGTAAGGAACCTTCCCCTCTTCTGGTCGGGATGCCCGTCCAACCCCTGTGGCATTTACACTGGTCATTCATCTCTGCAGTATGGCCTAACAACATACTGTAATGTCACTTTGGAATGGTCAGCGGTGGCTTAAGGTGAAGCATATTGCATGTAAATCCTCCACATTCACAAGTAATCTGAATGTGGAGGAATGATGAAGAACCACTTTACTGATGCTTTGTAAGTGTTATCAGGACCACAAAAAGCCACTGCTAAGATCTTATTACATAGCAGTTGTCATGATTAGCATTTTATTACCTCTCAGTTATGGTTGGGGTGGCATCCTGACTGGGATGATAGGTCCTTCCTTGCCTGTCCAGGAGGCCATGAAGTAGGATGACTGCATGAGATGGAAATACATCCCAAGACAGGGGTTCAACATTCTTCCTCTCAGCCAGGAAGCTTGTATGGAATGACAGAATAATGGAAAGGCGTCCAGTCCAGATTGCATGATGCCCCCTTTGCCTGGCTAGGTGGCCATAGCAGAGGAGGCTCAGAAAGTAGATCCAGAGATATTCTTTCAGCTTAAGGTTGAATCACAGACTTGAGGACATCAGGGGAAATTAAGGGGAAGTTCATTTAATACTGAACCCAGGAAGCACGTCTTCACACAAACTATTGAGATGTGGAGTGGAAGCAGAAATCTTTAAGAAACATCTGGATGAGATATGGGGACAGCTTAGCTATTAACTAAAAAAAGAGCAAAAATTGGGCTGAATGATCTCCTCTCATTTGTCAAACTTCTTATATTCTTATGTTTGTAACAAAGGAGGGCGGCATGGTGGCGCAGTGGGTAGCGCTGCTGCCTTGCAGTAAGGAGACCCGGGTTCGCTTCCCAGGTCCCCCCTTCGTGGAGTTTGCATGTTCTCCCCGTGTCTGTGTGGGTTTCCTCCAGGCGCTCCAGTTTCCTCCCACAGTCCAAAGACATGCAGGTTAGGTGGATTGACGGTTCTAAATTGGCCCTAGTGTGTGGTTTGTGTGAGTCCTGTAGTGGGTTGTCACCCTGCCTGGGATTGGTTACTGCCCTGTGTTGGCTGGGATTGACTCCAGCAGACCCCTGTGTTTGGATTCAGTGGGTTGGAAAATATATGGATGGATGTAACAATGGAATCCCTGAAGCCTACGGAAAAAGTCGTAATCCCGGGTTACCTTAAATTCCTTCACACCTCTTCATCAGCGTCTTTTGTTTTGCATGTGTGTCAATCAGCCCAAGCAACAAGTAGCCTGCTATCCCATCATTCCCCAGACGCAGCTGAAGTCCTCCCAGTCTCTTTATCTGGGTGTAAATAATATCTGGGTAAATAATATCTCGTTATTTGGAATACATACATTTCATGTGTGTGCCGTGTCTACAATGATTCGGGTAAATGTAGGATGACAGGAAATGCGAAAAATGTTGAACACATACCTAAAACGAAAACTTTTTTCATGTTATAGTAATTGAAAAATATTTGACGTGAAATTAAAAAACATCATATTAATTTTCACTCGTATGCAGCTGGCACTCAGTTATACCTCTCTTTTAGATCGAATGAAGTTTCTCTGATGTTCTCTTTAATTAGTTGTGTTAGTGAATTAAAGGAGTGGATGGATGAGAACTACTTGTCTTTAAACACCAATAAAACAGAGATGGGAGGGAATGGCGCTGATCACAAGAATATTCTGTCATCATTGAACTCAGTTGGAATCCCAATTAATTTTACTGAATCAGCCCACAATCTCGGAGTTATCTTTGACTCTAGCATGTCATTTAAAGCGCACATTACAAAGTTGTCCAAATCATATTTCTTCCATCTTAAAAATTTTGGGAAATGAAGGTGTTTCCTAAATAAGCAGGATTCTGAGAAATTAATTCATGCGTTTATTGCTAGTAGGATTGACTACTGAAATGCGGTCTTCACTGGATGTTCAAACTGTTCTTTATACAGCCTCCATTTAATCCAAAATGCTGCTGCAAGAATTATTACAACAACAAGAAACTACGAACACATAACTCCAGTTCTTAAATCCTTACACTGGCTCCTGGTTAAGTTTAGGGCAGATTTCAAAATCCTCCTTTTAATATATAAAGCCTTAAACGGTCGAGGTCCGGCTTACTTGTCTGAACTTATCATGACTTACAAACCTGAGCGCACATTAAGATCTCAAGATGCCGGTCTGTTTGTGATTCCAAGAATTAATAAAATAACAGTGAGAGGTCGAGCTTTTAGTTACTGGGCCCCTAAACTGTGGAGAGATCTTCTTGCTACTATAAGAGATGCCCCTTCGGTCTCCCCTGGCTGAAGACTCGCTACTTCAGTTTAGCACACCCTGTCTAGAGCTGCTGATTTAACTGTTGTTAGTCAGTAGCACTAAAACACAAGTAACATGAGAGTTAGAATTGAATACTAACCCTCACCTATTCTGTTTCTCTTCTCTGTACTCAAATGTGGCACTTGGTGCCACGGCCCACCTGCCAAGTTAATCTGCCTGCCTAAGTCATCTTTGATGGTGGATCACTGGAATCGTCGGGTAGAGGGGTCCTTCCATCGGATTGGCTGGCCCAGTCCTGACTCAGCTGTGGATTGGCCAATAGGGGGAGGCAGCTTGATGGCTGAGGTGTCAGGGACTCTGAACAAATCCAAATCATATTATGGGATATCATCTCCTGTTAAATTCTGCTCTGTACTTGTAACATTTCTATTTTACTATTATATTGTACCACTAACGGCGTACTGAACGATAACGTGCAGTGAATACACTTGACTTGAGCATTCCTAGTTTTCATCCTCTTTCTCTGTACGTTTGTCATTCATTTGCTCAGAAGTTGATGCTCTTGCTGCTACCTGATCAGCTCTTCTTTTCTCCACCCTAGCGGCCCGCTGCTTCTCTTCTTTCGTCAGCATCTTTTCGTATTAAAACCGATTAAGTTAGTTTTTGTGTTGCAATTACTTTTCTTTAATTTTTCACTTAAGCTGGCACTGAAGTCTTCAATCTGCCTCAAGAATGATTAGCGAAGGTGGTAGGGAATGAGACCGGTGCCCATACGCATGTGCCGCACGGCCGCTCTGCTGCGCGCTTCCGAGAGTTGATTCTACAATAAAATAAAATAAAAAGAGTAATAAAAAATCATCACCGCGAAAGCAGATAGTAGACGTCATGTAGTATATGTGTACCAAATTTCAAGTCAATAGGTGAAATGGTTTGCAAGCTACAGGTGACTTAAAATCCTGGACAGACAAACGAACAGCCACGGTAGCGTATTATATAAGAGGATAGAGGATTACTTGTGTTCTGTTCTGTCTATTGTATTGACCCCCTTTTTTGACACCCACTGCATGTCCAACCTATGTGGACAGGAGTCTCTCTTTGAATTGCCTTTCCTAAGGTTGCTTCCATTTTTTTTTCCTTACAAGGGTCTTTTTAGAGAGTCAAGGCTGGGGGGGCTGTCAAGAGGCAGGGTCTGTTAAAGCCCATTGCGGCACTTCTTGTGTGATTTTGGGCTATACACAAATAAATTGTATTATATTGTATTGTATTGAAGTCCAAATATCAAATAAACACTTTCACAAAAGGTATAGCAAAACAAGTGCACTTATAATCAATGAAAAAGAAACTATTCAATTTACATGTCACTGGCAATGTGTAAAAAGTGAAGCCCAACTCTCAATCGATATGACTTTGACACATCAGCGTAGCTGGTGCAGAGGTAAGGACTGTTCTCTTATAAGCAAGAGGTTGCAGGTTCAAATCCCCGATTCTACTTGTATTTACAGTTTCAGTATTGAGCTGCTATTATTCTTACTACTATATAATAAAAACTTGCATTTGATTTGAGTCTGTAACAGCCGGTGTATTTTTATGGTACTTGTAAAAGTTAGCACTGAAGGGATAAACGCAGACACACAAACGCAGCTCAGTCATTTGTTTTTGGTGTCTTGTTGAGCAAACAGACACCACAGTGTCCATGGTGGATGTTACTTTTCCTCGCATCACGGACATTCACATCAACATGTCATTTGAATGATTTTATTATTGAAGTATCCAAGAATAAAACTGAATTAAAAAATCATTCTAATTCAGTTTTATTCAAGAATCCAAGAGTAAAATTGAGTAAAAAAGTCAAATGACTCGTCGATACGAATGTCCGTGTGCGAGAAAAAGTAACATCCTTTAGAAGTGCCATAAATGTATGTTTTTGTTATATGATAATAATAATAATAATAATAATAATAATAAGCAGCTCACTACTCAAAGTGCTTGTACCGATGTGGGATTTGAACCTGTTACCACACCATTGCTTATCGCTTAGCTTGTCCGCTATGCCATCTGTACAGACCCCTGCTGGAGCAGTGTTACCACTGTGACAACTGGCTGAAAATGAGATGCACGAACGCAGATGTATGCGGACGACTTTCACTTTGTACCGACTGATAACTGGGCTTCAGCAGAATCTCAGTTGAGCAATTTCTTTTTCTTCAGTTTTATTCTTGAATAAAAGCATACTTGTTTTGTTACAACGTTTGTAAAAGTGTTTCTTGGATATTTGGGCTTTACACATCCTACACTTCACGACTGTTGTTATTACTATAACGAATGAAAATCATTTTCAGTTTTAGTTCAGCATTTCTTCCCTCGCATTCCGTCTTTCATTCTATATTTACCCAGATTGTTGTAGACACGGAAACCACTTGAAATGTATGTACAGTATTTCAAATCACGGTATTTCATTCCCTATATAATTCCTTACAAACGCATCGCCAGATAAACACAGACTTGAACTGTGAGGATTGCAGCAGGGTGGGCGATGCCTTCATCTGACTGAGTGGAAGGTGTAGAAGATTGTGATAATCACACAAAAGCGGACTAACAGCAGAGTGATAAGGAGCTATGAGCTTCTTAGTGTAGGTAAGGGACAACGAAAAAAATCGTAAGCTTCAGGGATTCTAGTGCTAAGCTCTATCACCAGGATCGGATGGATGGCCAGTCCAGAAAGGGCACGGATTCCTGCCTCAGTTGAGGGGGTCTTCATGCTGGATGGACTAAGGGAGATGACTTTCCAAGGAGAGATAGTCCTCCAAGCACCTTGAGTTGCTTGTAAATGAATGATATATAAATAAAGTTATTATTAATGTTAAATGATAGGTCATGGGTGGCGCCGTGATATCGCTGCTGCCTCACAGTAAGGAGACCTGGGTTCGCTTCCCGGGTCCTCCCTGTGTGGAGTTTGCATGTTCACACCGTGTCTGGTGGGTTTCCTCCCACAGTCCAAAGACATGCAGGTTAGGTTCATTGGCGATCCTAAGTTGTCCTTTGTGTGTGTGTGCCGTGCCAGGGTTTGTTTCCTTCCTTGTGCCCTGTGTTGGCTGGGATTGGCTCCAGCAGACCCCCATGACCCTGTAGTTAGGATATAGCGGGTTGGTGGATGGATGGATGATAGATCGCAGTGTACATCTGGTATGGCGTCACATGTGCCTAACCATCATTTTAAAGGAAATGGATATTAAGAGGGCACATGGTCGAAGTGTTGAGAATTATGAAAGGAGTTTGTACAGTGGATTCCAGTTGTAACTGTTATATTTCAGTCATGGTTTCCTCCATTGCTGGGGTCCAAATCCTATTTTTATTTTTGTGTTGTTCATTTTTGATTTTTTTGTTTTTGTTAATATTGGCGGTCATTTAGTTTCCATGCCTATCTGTGTATTGTTCTTTATGTAGTGCATGTTTTGCAGGTGGTCCACCTGCAGGGACTTCCCTTAGCCCTATAAAGTTAGGGACAATCCACAGTCCCTTGCGGTTCATTGTGAATCCTCTCGTCTTGTGCGTGAGATCTCTTGAGTTACTTCTGTGCTTTGGTTGATTACTGACCGCTAGCATTTCATATCGGGATGTTGTTTGTTATTGGGATTTCCTAATTTCTTTTGCTTGACAGGGCTTTGTTCAAATAAACCTTTTTATTTATAAAGATTGCACGTGGCCTTTTTCATTGCTAGCCGGGGTTTGATGGTGATTTTTCCCTTCTATTGGGCATTTTGAGTATTTTCAGGTGTGAAAAGAAGAGCCTCGACACACACAAAAATTTTTTGAGCAGTCACCCATATATTCTCCCTGGCTGCAAATGTTTTTTTTTTTTAGCGCTCTCATGTCCATTGGGTTGAGTCCTGAATTGAACTGATGTGCTGAAGAAATGATGGCGGCTTTAGTGGCCGGAACCGGAAGTGACTTCGTCTGTGGTGCTGGAACCGGAAGTGACTTCATTAGTGGTGCGTCTGGTAAGTTTTCCCGTATCTGGCCTGCAGAGATAACAGAAGTGGGATTAGTGCACCCTGACACCCCCTGGCCTGGCGGGTTATTACCTTGACTTGGACCGCTCAGCTTCCTCCTACTCGCACATGTGTGACACAGGACTTTTGAGTGCTTGGATAGTCTCAAGTACACAAGAGTTCCTTTAACTCTTTAGGGGTTGAATATTTTTTCGGGGAGCTGGCAGGAAAATGCAGCAGAGCAGCTGCTGGCCACCGAAGTCTTCATGAAGGTTCCGTCCAGCGGAGCCAAAGGCAGATCTGGCAAGAGGGTGAAGCGAATGCAGAAAACAAAATACTCTGTAGAAAACATCTTGCGTATTATTGCTAAATCGGCTCTGACTTTTCGCACTCCAGTTTTGAAGCAAGTGATCTGGAGATCGAAAACGAAAGTGATGTGGCGGCATCAGCTGATTGCTCCCCAGCTGATTGCAGTGCTGAATGCGTTCGTGTAGCTGTAAGATATTAATATATGTCGTTGTAAGTCAACACCCGCCTCAAAAGAGTTAAAATGAGCTCAACAAGAACACAGGGACACCACTGAAAACTTTTTAAGGGCTGATTTTTACACTTTAGTTTAGGTACTGCAAAAAAAGCCTTTGTTGCTCATTGACTTGTATGTAGCAAGATCTTAACTAAAGCCTGTTTTGGTGTTCATAACACTTAGAAAGCGTCAGTGAAGCAGTTATTCATCTTTGCCCATGTGGCCTACTAACATAACGTCACCTATGAGTGGTCAGGAGTGGCTTAGGGGTGACAGATTTCTCTTGATATTGCATATTTCAGCATAAAACCAGTGAATCCTTCACATTCATAAGTAATTTAACCGGCGTATCGAATGTCACACGGCATAGAGATGAATAATCTATTTAGTGACACATTCTAAGTGTTATTAAGGCCCACAGAAGACTTTGTTAAGGTCTTCTTACGGAAGAGTAAATGAAGCATTTTTACCAAATTTTAACTAAAGAGTTACCAAAAGTGTTTTCTTCACACAAAAAACCGCAGACACTGCAGCGGGATGGACAGCAGGACTTTAGAGACCTCGAAGTCTCACCTTTATGCTATTTTGAACAACCCGAGTGAAAAGACTTGTTGGACTTTTCTTGTTAAAATTTTTCTAACATCCTAATTCAAGATTTGGATTCGTGAATGAAAAACTTTTGTGTCATTATTAGTTTTTGAATTTTCCTTGGTGTAGCAGGACCGGGTTCATTATCTGGATGGGAGGCTGGCACAATGACATAAGCAGATTGGCCAGCATGGCAAGGAAAGAAATTTATATGATTTAACTCTTTGAGGGCTGAATATTTCTTTCCAAAAAATCAGTTTTCTGTAAAGCACACTGCCCCGCACGTACAGTTAAGAGGAAGCTGAGTGGAAGTAATTACCCACCAGGCCAGGGGGTGGCGGGGTGCACTAAACCTACTTCTGTTGTCTCTGCCGATTACGTTTTTTTCAAAGAAGTATTGGATGTGCTAATTGATAGTATTTTTGGTTTAGTGAACTCGTCATTAGATACTGGGGGTCTTCCCAGACTGTCTTAAGACTGCTGTAGTTAAACCCCTACTCAAGAAAAATAATCTTGACCCCTCTGCTTTTGAAAATTTTAGACCCATCTCTAACCTGCCTTTCTTAAGTAAAGTTCTGGAGAAGACAATCATTATGCAGTTAAATGACCACCTCAATAAACCTGCTGTTCTTGATAAATTTCAGTCAGGTTTTAGAACAAATCACAGCACAGAAACTGCACTCGTTAAAGTAGTAAATGACTTGTGGGTGAACGCAGACAGAGGCCATTTATCTGTTCTCATCCTCTTAGATCTGAGTGCCGCATTTGACACCATTGATCACAATATTCTTAGAAATCACCTTAGTCAATGGGTGGGTCTCTCTGGTAGGGTCTTAAATTGGTTTGAATCCTACCTGACAGGGAGAAAATTCTTTGTTAGTTGCGGGAATTACAACTCAAAGACACATGATATCCGATATGGTGTTCCACAAGGCTCTATCCGGGGTCCGCTGCTCTTTTCGATCTCCATGCTTCCGTTAGGTCAGATTATCTCGAGTTACCACAGCTATGCTGATGACACGCAGCTGTATTTATCAATAGCACCTGATTACCCCGACTCTCTTGTTTCACTGACACAATGTCTTACTTGTGTTTATAATTGGATGAATAGTAATTTTCTCAAGCTAAATAAAGAGAAAACAGAAATTTTAGTGATTGACAATAACGGATACAATGAGGCTATTAGAAATAAACTTGATGCATTAGGATTAAAAGTCAAGATGGAGGTAAAGAATTTAGGGGTAACCGTTGACTGTAACCTGAATTTTAAATTGTCCTCCCAGGTGAACGTTGGCCCGTCAGCCAAACGACAGGGTTTAGCATCAGGATCAATTGGGCACCGATCAGCTAATGTTGGTTTGTTTTCAATCACTTGCATCAAAATCAGAGTCCAATTCGGCGATAATACGCAAACCGTCGTCCTCGGAGTATTTTGCTTTACACATTCGTTTCGATCTCTCGCCAGATGTCGATGGTATTTTTGCTGTTGTTTGCACTTCGCGACTCATGTGAGCGTGCGGTCAAACCAATGAAGCTAACCATTCTTCTAGCAAAGAGAGTCCAACTATAACTTAACGGCGGGTTTGGTCACCGTTTACAGTTGAGTACCACCGTCAACCCCTCCTTTTGACAAAAGTCAACACCCGCCCTGAAAGAGTTGATGAACGGACGGAGAAAGGACGAGTATCAATAGTGGTTCCTCTGTTAGCAACAGCGCCATCTCTTGTCCCGGGGTGGTGCCACATACCTTAATATTTGTATGGTAACCCAATTGGGATACCCATAGAGGTGCTTGGGACTTGGAATCCAGAAGTTTGGGGTCCCTGGGAAATGAACGAGGGTGCTGTCTGGGTAGGGGCCTCCCTAATTTTTCATTGCACTGGAAGTGTTTTTCGTGAGGACACACCGTCACACAGGACACATTCCCGGGTGTTCGACTTAAGTAGAGTTCGCTGTGTCGCTTCATTTGAGTCAAAGGTGGGGAGGCAGCGGGCAACACTCAGCGGAGGTAGAGGGGAGGAAGAAGTGCTTGTTTTTTTGTATAATTGTTGTATTGTAATTGTGGCTACATTTGGAGAGGTGATCATTGGGAGAATAAATCACTTTTATTTTATTCTAAAAATGCGTGGCGTATTGCTGTGTCTTGGGTTTTGGGGCTCAGTGGCGACCCCTTGTGATCACACTGGTTATGACTTTGATTATGAATTATGACTCGTGGACACTCTCCTGGCTTGTGGCTTACGGTTCTGTTCTTTGACGACGATTCTGGCTACACGTCCTGAGCTTTGTTACTAACTTACTGTCTTACTGGTTACAACCCCTGCATGAATTCTCCTCGCTATATCCTGATTTCACCTCGTCTTAAAACTGTTGTCACCTTATGCAAGCTTTACATTTGTACATTGGCTGAACCCGTGCTCTGATCCCCCAGTGGTCATACAAAAAGGCAATTTCCCTCTGAGGATAAACAAAATCAAAATCAAATATTTTCTTTCATTTGAAGGACATGGATCCAGTTGTACGTTCCCAGATTTCAGGTTGTCATGGATTTTCCCGAGTAAACATTTGTTTTTAACAGTGGCATATTTTGCTCTTAATAGATACACCAAACAAGAATCAACATTTTTGTCCTTTGAACCACCTGGGAGAATTTTAAATCAAAAGTAACCGTCATATCTGTCATCTCTGTCTTACTCAGCCACTGTTAACAGACGGCTGTACTGAAAATAGCAAGGGATACGGAACAACTTGAGCACTAAATGGGATTAAGGAAAAATAACGCGTGATGCTTTCGAAATTATTCACACGCTTTCAATTTGAGAGCCTTAACCTGAATACACTCTTCTTTATCAAGGCGCTGGAGAGCAGAGAGGTTCTGTGTGCAAGCACAAATTTCACTCTCTATATGAGCTTCATCATGTAAGTAAGCAGAGCGAGAGGCCGTCAGGATACCCCGACTCCCAGGAAGGTTACCCTCGGTTTCCTTTCACTCACTTCTTGTAATTTTACTTTGTGCCTTATGATGTATTTCTTCAGCTAGTTTTGGTTATTGCATTTTCATAACAGGACAGCCCTGGAAAAAAAGCCCCCACCAGAGTGACCATCATAGGCACTCCCTACCACTTGACTCCAACCCGGCTGCATGGTAATGGTGACCAGCGGCAGGGGCTCTGCAAGCAATCTGTGCAGCCCAGCTCCTGTTTCTGATTCAAAAGGCCTTCCCATGCTCTTTCAATCCATTTGTTCTCAACTCTTTTTAAGACATTTTTGCCCGCCTCACTTTCTGGAGACTCGCAGTTCTTGTTAGTGGGTAATGGCTCATTTTTAATGAGCCATTAGAAATCCTACCTTCCCAGTTTTGTGGTCTCCAGGATGTGCTGACCACCTATTGCAATACTCAAGAGCTGCTTCTCGGCTGGCAGAAAGCCAGAGCTATAATCACATCACACAATGGCAGCACATGTAGTACTGAGGAATAAAGAGAGATAGATAGATAGATAGATAGATAGATAGATAGATAGATAGATAGATAGATAGATAAGGCACTATATGATAGATAGATAGATAGATAGATAGATAGATAGATAGATAGATAGATAGATAGATGTGAAAGGCACTATATAATAGATAGATAGATATGAAAGGCACTATATTATAGATAGATAGATAGATAGATAGATAGATACATAGATAGATAGAAACATAGATAGATAGATAAGGCACTATATAATAGATAGATAGATAGATAGATAGATAGATAGATAGATAGATAGATAGATAGATAGATAAGGCACTATATAATAGATAGATAGATAGATAGATAGATAGATAGATAGATATGAAAGGCACTATATTATAGATAGATAGATAGATAGATAGATAGATAGATAGATAGATAAGGCACTATATAATAGATAGATAGATAGATAGATACATAGATAGATAGAAACATAGATAGATAGATAAGGCACTATAAAATAGATAGATAGATAGATAGATAGATAGATAGATTGATAGATAGATAGATAGATATTTAAGGCACTATATAATAGATAGATAGATAGATAGATAAGGCACTATATAATAGATAGATAGATAGATAGATAGATAGATAGATAGATAGATAGATAGATAGATAGATAGATAGATAGATAGATAGATAGATAGATATTTAAGGCACTATTTAAGGCCTATTGACAGCCCCCCAGCCTTGACTCTCTGAGAAGACAAGGAACAACTCCCAAAAAACACCTTGTAGGGAAAAATGGAAGAAACCTTGGGAAAGGCAGTTCAGAGAGAAGCCCCTTTCCAGGTAGGTTGGGCGTGCAGTGGGTGTCAAAAAGAAGGGGGTCAATACAATACAATACACAGAACAGAACAAATCCTTAATACAGCATAATAATAAAGATTTTAGAAGTACGGAGCAGAATTTAACAGTAGATGATATCACATAATAAGATTTGGATATTATTACAGTCCTGGAGACCTCATCCATCAAGCTGCCTCCCCCTATTGGCCATTCCATGGCTGAAACGTTGCTCGGCCAGCCAATCCAATGAAAGGACACCTTTTTCCCATGATTCCTGTGATCCTCCATCAGGGATGACTTTACCATAGGTAGGCAAACAACTTGGCAGGTGGGCCGTGGCACCAATTGCCACATTTGGGTACAGAGAACAGAAAGAATAGATTAGGGGTAGTATTCAATTCTAACTCTCATGTTACTTATGTTTTAGTGCTAATGACTGACAACAGAGATGCAGTCTGTACCGTTAATCAGCAGCTCTAGGCAGGGTGTGCTAAACTGAATTAGTGAGTCTTCAGCCGAGATTTAAAAGCTAAGACCAAAGGGGCATCTCTTATAGTAGCAGGCAGACCAGCACAGTTTAGGGGTCCTGTAACTAAAAGCTCGACCTCCCACTGTTATTTTATTAATCCTTGGAATGATAAGCAGACCGGCATCTTGAGATCTTAATGTGCGCTCGGGTTTGTAAGTCATGATTAGTTCAGACAAGTAAGCCGGACCTCGGCCATTTAATAAGTTATATATTAAAAGGAGGATTTTGAAATCTGCCCTAAACTTAACCAGGAGCCAGTGTAAGGATTTAAGAACTGCAGTTATGTGTTTGTATTTTCTTGTTCTTGTAATAATTCTTGCAGCCGCATTTTGGATTAACTGGAGGCTGTATGAAGAACAGTTTGAACATCCAGTGAATACCGCACTGCAGTAGTCAATCCTACTAGAAATAAATGCATGAATTAATTTCTCAGAATCCTGTTTATTTAGAAAGCGCCTTAATTTCCTAACATTTTTAAGATGGAAGAAACATGTTTTGGACAACTTTGTAATATGCACTTAAAATGACATGCTAGAGTCAAAGATAACTCCTAGACTGCGGGTTGATTCAGTAAAATTAATTAGGATTCCAACTGAGTTAAATGACAACAAAATATTGTTGTGATCAGCGTCATTTCCTCCCATCTCTGTTTATCTGTATTTAAAGACAAGTAGTTCTCATTCATCCACTCCTTTAATTCACTAACACAACTAATTAAAGACAACATCGGAGAAACTTCATTTGATCTAAAAGAAAAGTATAACTGGGTGTCATCTGCATACGAGTGAAAATTAACATTATGTTTCCTAATGAGAGATCCCAGTGGAAGCATGTAAAGTGAAAACAGTAAAGGTCCCAGTACTGAGCCCTGCGGGACACCATATTGAACTTCTGTGTGTAATGACGGAGTCCTGTCGGCACATTTCTGTACTTATTGGAATCGATTTGATAAATAAGAACTGAACCAAGCGAGCACGGGGCCTGTAAGCCCAACATCGTTTTCTAGCCTGTGCAGTAAAATCGAATGGTCAATGGTGTCAAATGCTGCACTTAAGTCTAACAACATAATTACAGTGGAGTTTCCTTCATCAGAGGATATCAGAATGTCATTTACAACCCATGGTAGTTTCTGTAGATAGATAGATAGATAGATAGATAGATAGATAGATAGATAGATAGATAGATAGATAGATAGATAGATAGATAGATAGATAGATGTGAAAGGCACTATATAATAGATAGATATGAAAAGCACTATGTGATAGATAGATAGATAGATAGATAGATAGATAGATAGATAGATAGATAGATAGATAGATAGATACTGTGCTATATGGCTGGCCAGTCATCACGGCCAATAACCCCAGGCCACCAACTGGAGCCCTCCCTGCAGCATGGAGGTGTCCCGAGAGTTTCTATCCACAGCCCTGCAGGATACCAAAGGGGCCGCTAGAAGGCACTGCAGGGAGGAACAGGAAGTGAGTCCTAGTCACATGGACAGAAGAAATGACGTGCTTCCAGGTTGAAGAAAAGGAGCCTTTATCTGACCCGGAAGTGTTACAAGTCACATGGACAGTAAGAGTCCATGGAAGAGTTTGCATGTTCTCCCCGTGTTTGCGTGGGTTTCCTCCGGGTGCTCAGGTTTCCTCCCACAGTCCAAAGACATGCAGGTTAGGTGCATTGGCGATTCTAAATTGGCCCTAGTGTGTGCTTGGTGTGTGTGTGTGTGCCCTGCGGTGGGCTGGCGCCCTGCCCAGGGTTTGTTTCCTGTGTTGCGCCCTGTGTTGGCTGGGATTGGCTCCAGCAGAACCCCGTGACCCTGTGGTTAGGATATAGTGGGTTGGATAATGGATGGATGGATAGTGCTTTGGGTTTAGATTATTTGTTATTGTTTCATTACTCCCAGGGCTTTGCCCCCCATACCTGTCCATGCTTAATGTCTCCTTATGGCTATGGTCAGATCACAGCATCCTTACCATCATAATAAGTACGCAACCCGAGCGATGGGAGACATCATAGCAGAGTAGTGATGTCATCAACACACACCTCAAGAAGTGGAGTTAAATGACAAAGAGAAAATGAGAATAAAAGCCAAACATTAAAGCTGCCGACTAAACTGTGACATCTTTGTGACCTGCGCTGTCTGAAGGAGGAGTCGGGACAGGCATAGAACAGTGCAGGGCCTGATGCTGCTCTCCCCTTAAGAGCACAGCCAGTGCAGTCGAGTACCAAACACACAAATCAGGTGTGAAATTCATTAAAGTGCCTCACGTAAATCAGACGCAGCATTAGCACAGCAAAGTTTGAAAAGATTTATGGAAGTAGCAGCCACAGCCCAGGCACATCCGAAGTGGTCATCCTCCTGAAGCTAAGCGGGTTCAGGCCCAGTCAGTACTTGGATGGGACACCAACCAGGAAAATATGGGGTTGCCTGCTGGAAGTGGTGTGACTGAGGATCCCAATGTCCCAGTGCAGTGATCGAGACACTGTGCTGTAAAAACGGAGCCATCCTTTGTAAAACTGAGATGTAAAACTGCCTCTCTATGGTCATTAAAAATCTCTGGGCACCTTTTGTAAAGAGTAGGGTGTATCCTGATGTCCTGGCTAAATTGCCCATCATGGCCTGGTCTTTCTGTCCCCCTAATCATTCCAAGGCTCAGATTGTCTCTCTCTCTCACCACTGCACCACCTAATAGTTCATGTATTGTGAGCATACTGGTATAAAAGTGGCTGCCATCGCATCATCCAGGTGGTGCTGCACATTAGTTGTGGTCGAATTGGCTACCCACTCACTATGAAAAGCACTTTGAGTAGTGACAATAGCTCTATATAAATGTAAAGGATTATTAGCATTTAGCAAATTATTTTAAACTTGAAAAATCTGCAGACAGGGAGTCATCAGACACAAGAACAAGTCCCCCTGGACTAGACGCGTTAATGGAATTGTTACATTCCAGAACATGAATGACCTTCTCCAGACCATTTTCAAATACTTCCAGACAAGGCGTCATCAAAAACTGGCCTAGAACTGCAAACAGAAGAGAAAATTCCCACAGGAGCCAAACTGATCCTAGGATTAACACTTTCTGGAATGGAAATATCCACGGAATTGTTTATCTCAAAGACATCAGGGCAAGAAATAGACTCAACAATGGGTTACTGAGCAATAGCCCAGAGCCTGCAGCCATCTGAGCCTCAGCTGACAGAAGGGTATTTGCTGTTGCCAGGCAATGACACACTGGATGAGTGCAGATAAGAAGTGGTTAGTCATGAGGCACAAACATCCCATTCATAGCCTCATTTAGGCCCTCCTTTGCTGGGACCCCACCCTGACTGGAGCTCGAAATCACACGATCTTTAAATGCTAATTCTGATGGAGCAGCAGCACAAATGAGAACAATATTGTGCGGCCTGTAATAGACTCATAGAATCAGATGTGAGTCTTTCCCAGCCTGCATAGAATAGGCCTCACCCTGGGCAGCCTGATCTCCCAAATCCACTGGTAGTCTTTGGCCTACAGAGTTCCCCTAAAAGTCAGGAACTCGTGACTGCAGTCCAATAGATCGATAGATAGGAAAGAACCGATATAATAGATAGATAGATAGATAGATAGATAGATAGATAGATAGATAGATAGATAGATAGATAGATAGATAGATAGATAGATAGATAGATAGATAGATAGATAGATAGATACTTTATTAATCCCAAGGGGAAATGCACATACTCCAGCAGCAGCATACTGATAAAGAACAATATTAAATTAAAGAGTGATAACAATGAAAGTATAACAGACAGGCAATAACTTTGTATAATATTAACGTTTAACCTCCCGGGTGAAGTTAAAGAGTCTCATAGTGTGGGGTCTCCTCAGTCTGTCAGTGGAGCAGGATGGTGACACCAGTCTGTCTCTGAAGCTGCTCCTCTGTCTGGAGATGATCCTGTGCAGTGGATGCAGTGGATTCTCCATGATTGACAGCAGTCTGCTCAGTGCCCGTCGCTCTGCCACAGATGTCAAACTGTCCAGCTCCATGCCTACAATAGAGCCTGCCTTCCTCACCAGTTTGTCCAGGCGTGAGGCGTCCTTCTTCTTTATGCTGCCTCCCCAGCACACCACCGTGTAGAAGAGGGCACTCGCCACAACCGTCTGGTAGAACATCTGCAGCATCTTATTGCAGATGTTGAAGGACGTCATCCTTCTAAGGAAGTATAGTCGGCTCTGACCTTTCTTACACAGAGCATCAGTATTGGCAGTCCAGTCCAATTTATGAATTGTCCACCATGGCCCAGTCAGTCTTCCCCCTAATCGTCCCCTGTTTCTAACCGACTATCTCTTTCACCATTTCAACACCTAATAGCTAATGTCTCGTGAGTGTTCTGGTGCAAAATGGCTGCCGTTGCATCATCCAGGTGGTGGTTGATATGGTTCCCAAATTCAATGAAGCGATTTGAGCAGTGAAAAAAACACTATGTAAATGTAAAGAATTATTATTATTATTATTATTATTATTAAGAAATGTATCTCATTTGCTGTGTGTCTTTAACCCTTAACCTGCCACATACTTGGGGGGGTTAATGCACCCCCAGACGACAAATACTTTTTTGCTGCACTTTTTCAGGCAACATCACAATTCAAAAGTGAAATTTTAATGGAACTACTGCAACATTGATCATTTTACACACTGCCAATGAACTGTAAAAACAACTACTGCAACAATCTATTATTATATGTACAAGGTGCCACTGACGCCATTGATGAAATTCAGTAAATCACCGCGCCAACTGCACTTGAACTGGCTGCACGCAAGCACACAGAGGCCAGCGCTGGAGATGGCAGGCTCATCTAGTGCAGCAGCTGAATCCCAGGGGCAGTGAGGCTGATTCACTAGGGGGTGGCAGTGGTCAGGAGCTGGCTGCTCAACGAATGTATGGCATGGACTGATCAGCTCCAGCGTGCTGGCAAACTGCACTGGGAACCGACTATAGCTGGCGGTTTAAGGGTTAAAGGAATCCATTATTGTTTCCCAAGTTCAAGAATAACATGTGTTCAAATGGACTTTTATGAATGTAATTTGTGAATCTTTGAACCCCATTCGCAAAACACAATAAAAGAAACGAGAGCAAAAAATATGGCAAAAGAGGGACATAAAGCACAAGGACTGGCTTAACAAGGCAATCCAAGTGAAACAAGTTGTCACAAAAACAAGACATAAACAGATGAAGGTTTGGGGCAGCCACCCGTATAATATGGTATCCCAGCTGCAAAAGTTGTTTTTATCAAATAATCAGCACTGAAGTGCATACAACTGAGTCCAGAACAAGACTGAGGGAAAAGGGTAAGCTTTTAAAAGTGAAGACAGGAAGTGAGGTCATAAGAATCGGGCCCATGTTCTTCAATCATTGGTTCGAGCCCGGACGTGAAATCACCGGGGCCGGAGTCGGTAAGGTCTACTTCCATTGGCTCAGTCCCGGAAGTGACGTCAAGAAAGCCAGGTGGAATCTCCCGGGAATGGCTTACAGGAAAGGGAGAAAAAGAGTCAGTGCACTCTGCCACATTCCGGCATGCCACAGGACCGCCGACACTCAAGCCCTTTAGCTGCCTCCCATGCGCACGTGTGTGACAAAGTCCAAATCCGTTAAATAAGAGCAAAATCCATCACCAAAAAAAAAAAGACAGAAAAATCAGCACTCACCAGAAAATAAGCAGAGTCCAAACATCAAGAAACAACCACTGCAGGATCCACTTCACCAGCCCTGGAATATGATGGCCGGGGGCGGTCCTTCAGCAGTGACATCGGGGTGGCTCCGCCTCTTAGGGGGTTCCACCCACAAAAACAAAAGAGCAGAAGAAAACTGCTTAGATAAACAATACGTCAAATGATATTTAAACAGGACAACATTAATACAAAATGCACTGTTATAGTAAACATATAATTTAAAATGAAGAATACATTTGCATGTATTTGCTTTTATCCAAATTGACTTACGTAGGAGGTCAACATAATCGAATAACTTCAGTCTAGGGACTGTTTTAGACAAGTGGAGTAGGTCAGGTTACAAAAGATGATCACCACAAGTGAAGAGCTGTAACAAAAAAAATGTATCAATATACAAAATGACAGACATCCTTTCTTCTTCTTTCAGCTGCTCCCGTTTAGGGGTTGCCACAGCGGATCATCTTCTTCCATATCTTCCAGTCCTCGTCATCTTGCTCTGTCACACCCATCACCTGCATGACCTCTCTCACCACATCCATAAACCTTCTCTTAGGCCTTCCTCTTCCCTTCTTACCTGACAGCTCTATCCTTAACATCCTTCTCCCAATATGCCCAGCATCTCTCCTCTGCACATGTCCAAACCAACACAATCTCGCCTCTCTGACTTTGTCTCCCAACTGTCCAACTTGAGCTGACCCTCTAATGTCCTCATTTCTAATTCTGTCCATCCTCGTCCTCTACCATGTTAATGCATTTTTGTTTTTCATTAAATTTTATTTCTAAGGATGTCATCAAATTTTAAGTTGTGTCTAAACAACAGTGTACAGATTAAGTTTAGCAACAGTTTAGAATCAGGGGTGTTGAACTCCAGGCCTGGAGGGCCGCAGTGGCTGCAGGTTTTCATTCTGGCACTTTTCCTAATCACTGACCAGTTTTCACTGCTAATTAATTCCATCTCCCTTCATTTTAACAGCCCTGTTTAAGGATTCAATCCTCTGAATTGATTTGTTTCTTCAAGCAGAAGTGAGATGTGAAACGAGCCAACAATTCACCAGCTAAACTGGGATTTTAAACTCCAACCAATTTCACTCCAACCAATCTCTTAATGAGGAGCTGATTTTTGCTGTTAATTAAACCCGTTATTTATTTCCATAGCTTGTTGCTGCTCTCATTCTGCCACAGCAGACATTTCCAAAACTGTTCATTTTCTTTTTTCTAAGAACACCATCAAGGTGTTTTGGTGAGCTGAGAGATCATCCTTACTGAGACCTTCACCTTCCTTTATTTTCAGATATTGTGTGATGGGCACAGGTGAACGTGTCATGTGGCGGCTTATTTTGTGTCTCCTTATTGTTTAGATAACTAAGTCAAGTTAATTAAAACTAAAGCAAAAGAAGTTAATTAGCAGGAAAACCTGATCACTAATGAAGAAGATGGTTAGAATGAAAACCTGCAGCCGCTGCGGCCCTCCAGGACCGGAGTTTGACACCTGTGGTTTAGATATTAGGTTCCAAACGTTTTTTGGGTCAGAGCTCACTTTATCAAAGAATGATTCGATAGCGCCTCCCATGAGTGAACTATACCAGGGGTTCCCAAACCTTTGGACGTCAAGTACCACCTGAGGTTAAGTGAGTTGAGTTGCGTACCACCTGCACCCTGTTGAAAGGGAGGGAGAGCTGTAAGGGGGGGAGTTTGGCTCTAAACCGCCCCGAAATCTGAATAAAAGTTAAAGAATTGGAAGAAATTATGCATAAAATTAATCAAAAAATTTGTGCATGTACATAAATTGATAAATTCCACCCCGAAACTAAATCCTGCCTTTGGCCTCTATGTGACGCAGTTACCGAAGACGAAACGGTATCGGCTTTGTGCTTAGATCTAGTGACTACGATGCGTTAAAGCGTCAGTGCGCGTATAACAACAAACGCGAGCGGTTTCTGTGAGGCAGAGTTACCGAAGACTGAATAGTGTCGCCGTTGTGCTTTCATCCAGTGACCAAAAGCTCAAACAGTGAAGAAGTAGAAGTTGACTTCCACAAAACGGAATTATGGTAGCGTTAAATGAACTAAATACTGATTCGAATAATAGGTTTTATTTATTCAGATGACGAAATGTCACACCACACTAAATTTGGGAATCCACATATTATTGTATTTAAAGAGTTTCATTGGTTTTTGCTCACAACAGGCTTGCCATAAAGGGTTTTGCACAGATAAATTAAATTTCAGGGACCGCGATGCGTACCACTTGAACAGGCTCCGCATACCACCAGTAGTACGCGTACCACAGTTTGGGAACCACTGAACTACAGTGGTGTGAAAAACTATTTGCCCCCTTCCTGGTTTCGTATTCTTTTGCATGTTTGTCACACAAAATGTTTCTGATCATCAAACACATTTAACCATTAGTCAAATATAACACAAGTAAACACAAAATGCAGTTTTTAAGTGATGGTTTTATTATTTAGGGAGAAAAAATCCAAACCTACATGGCCCTGTGTGAAAAAGTAATTGCCCCCTGAACCTAATAACTGGTTGGGCCACCCTTAGCAGCAATAACTGCAATCAAGCGTTTGCGATAACTTGCAATGAGTCTTTTACAGCGCTCTGGAGGAATTTTGGCCCACTCATTTTTGCAGAATTGTTGTAATTCAGCTTTATTTGAGAGTTTTCTAGCAATCTAGCATGTGTTTTGGGTCATTGTCCTGTTGCAGCACCCAAGATCGCTTCAGCTTGAGTTGACGAACAGATGGCGGACATTCTCCTTCAGGATTTTTGGTAGACAGTAGAATTCATGGTTCCATCTATCACAGCAAGCCTTCCAGGTCTTGAAGCAGCAAAACAACCCCAGACCATCACACTACCACCACCATATTTTACTGTTGGTATGATGTTCTTTTCTGAAATGCTGTGTTCCTTTTACGCCAGATGTAACGGACATTTGCCTTCCAAAAGTTCAACTTTTGTCTCATCAGTCCACAAGGTATTTTCCCAAAAGTCTTGGCAATCATTGAGATGTTTCTTAGCCAAATTGAGACAAGCCCTAATGTTCTTTTGCTTAACAGTGGTTTGCGTCTTGAAATCTGCCATGCAGGCCGTTTTTGCCCAGTCTCTTTCTTATGGTGGAGTCGTGAACACTGACCTTAATTGAGGCAAGTGAGGCCTGCAGTTCTTTAGACGTTGTCCTGGGGTCTTTGTGACCTCTCGGATGAGTCGCTCTGCGCTCTTGGGGTAATTTTGGTCGGCCGGCCACTCCTGGGAAGGTTCACCACTGTTCCATGTTTTTGCCATTTGTGGATAATGGCTCTCACTGTGGTTCGCTGGAGTCCCAAAGCTTTAGAAATGGCTTTATAACCTTTACCAGACTGATAGATCTCAATGACTTCTGTTCTCATTTGCTCCTGAATTTCTTTGGATCTTGGCATGATGTCTAGCTTTTGAGGTGCTTTTGGTCTACTTCTCTGTGTCAGGCAGCTCCTATTTAAGTGATTTCTTGATTTAAACAGGTGTGGCAGTAATCAGGCCTGGGGGTGGCTACGGAAATTGAACTCAGGTGTGATACACCAGAGTTAGGTTATTTTTAACAAGGAGGCAATTACTTTTTCACACAGGGCCATGTAGGTTTGGATTTTTTTTCTCCCTAAATAATAAAAACCATCATTTAAAAACTGCATTTTGTGTTTACTTGTGTTATTTTTGACTAATGGTTAAATGTGTTGGATGATCAGAAACATTTTGTGTGAAAAACATGCAAAAGAATAAGAAATCAGGAAGGGGGCAAATAGTTTTTCACACCACTGTATACTATACTATATATTGGAAAACTAGCACAGATTTTTATTAGAAGATATTAACAATGAGCGGCACAGTGGCACAGGGTAGCACTGCTGCCTCACTGTAAGGAGACCTGGGTTCACTTCCCGGTCCTCCCCTTGATTCTCCCCGTGTCTGTGTGGGTTTCATCCGGGTGCTCCGGTTTCCTCTCACATTCCAAAGACATGCAGGTTAGTTGGATTGGCGATCCTAAATTGTCCCTAGTGTGTGCTTGGTGTGTGTGTGTTTCCTGCGGTGGGCTGGTACCCTGCCCGGGGTTTGTTTCTTGCCTTGCGCCCTGTGTTGGCTCCAGCAGACCCCCGTGACCCTGTAGTTAGGATATAGCGGGTTGGATAATGGATGGATATTAACAATATTGGTGTATTGCTCAAAGTATGATTAAAAAAATATATATTATTAAAAAAAAATGAATATAATACTTTTAGTGAGTGGGCTGAGCTTGGTGAGATGACACTAATTTTTCGATGTTTGGTGCCATTTTTGTTATCAGCAATCTTAAATTGCTGCATTCCACTATTGACAATCTGTTTCTTTTCTTTGTTAATAGATTGTAGACTATGCTAAATCCTCTTTCAGCTAAATATGATGATGGAAGACTTGTAGATTATCTAATTCATGTTGCCATCAGGGAAAGGTAGTGTTTCTTCCCAATGAAGAGGCCTATCCGCGAGATTTATTGTTTGGTGAAAGTGAAATTCCCATACGCGAGCGGCAGAGATGTAAAGTGGCTGGTGGGTAGCGCAGGCCTGGGGGTTGGTGAGCAAAGCGAGAAGGGGGCGAAGCCCCCTAGTTTTAATAAGTAGGTCCACATAAGTTTTTCTTTGAACAGGTATTGTAGGTACCACAATGTAATTTTAAGTTGACACTTGCTCTAAAGGAATTCCGAAAAACTTCTCCCGTATTTATAGTAATGTTCAGTGAACCTATTAAAACATGCATGGACTTCTCTAGCACCTTCAACACCATCCAACCTCTGCTCCTTAGGGACCAGCTGACAGAGATGGGAGTAGATTCACACCTGGTGCCATGGATCGTGGACTAACTTACAGACAGACCTCGGTATGTGCGTCTCGGGAACTGCAGGTCTGACATTGCGGTCAGCAACACTGGAGCACCGCAGGGGACTGGACTTTCTCCGGTCCTGTTCAGTCAACATACATCGGACTTCCAATACAACTCGGAGTCCTGCCACGTGCAAAAGTTCACTGACAACACTACTATCGTGGGCTGCATCAGGAGTGGGCAGGAGGAGGAGTATAGGAACCTAATCAAGGACTTTGTTAAATAGTGCGACTCAAACCACCTACACCTGAACACCAGCAAGACCAAGGAGCTGGTGGTGGATTTTAGGAGGCTCAGGCCCCTCATGGACCCTGTGATCATCAGAGGTGACTGTGCAGAGGGTGCAGACCTATAAATACCTGGGAGTGCAGCTGGATGATAAATTGGACTGGACTGCCAATACTGATGCTCTGTGTAAGAAAGGACAGAGCCGACTATACTTCCTTAGAAGACTGGCGTCCTTCAACATCTGCAATAAGATGCTGCAGATGTTCTATCAGACGGTTGTGGTGAGCGCCCTCTTCTACGCGGTGGTGTGCTGGGGAGGCAGCATAAAGAAGATGGACACCTCACGCTTGGACAAACTGGTGAGGAAGGCAGGCTCTATTGTAGGCACGGAGCTGGACAGTTTTGACATCCGTGGCAGTCATGGAGAATCCACTGCATCCACTGAACAGGATCATCTCCAGACAGAGGAGCAGCTTCAGAGACAGACTGAGGAGACCCCACACTATGAGACTCTTCAGTTCCACCCAGGGGGGTAAACGTTAACATTATTCAAAGTTATTATCTGTCTGTTATACCTGCATTGTTATCACTCTTTAATTTAATATTGTTTTTGTATCAGTATGCTGCTGCTGGAGTATGGGATTTTCCCCTTGGGAATTAATAAAGTATCTATCTATCTATCTATCTATCTATCTATCTATCTATCTATCTATCTATCTATCTATCTATCTATCTATCTATCTATCTATCATATAGTGGCTTTCACATCTATCTATCTATCTATCTATCTATCTATCTATCTATCTATCTATCTATCTATCTATCTATCTATCTATCTATCTATCTATCTATCTATCTATCTAGATTCGGTCCTCTGCACGTGTGTTAATCTTATAAGGACTTGCATGATCTGAGAATGCATGACTTGTGCCAACTTGTAAATATAATGTACCAATACCTGCTATTTAATAAGGACGGGTCTTTCTTAATGGACATTTAGAATAATGAGTTTGATGATTTTAGTATTAATCAAACATTTCAGCACGTTCTTGCAATTATTGCCCAAGGGGGCGGTGGCTGGTCCTCAACGCTCCCTTAATACTGTATGTCTTGGACCAGAAATGGCCCCTTAGATTTCTTCAGTGCCAACCGGTGGGCAGTATCACCCCTGTTGGGAACCTTAGGTTTATATTGAGTTTGTATCAAGTAGTGAGCCATGTACTCATCACATATTTTAAGTAATTTACAATGAATAATGGGCTGAGCGGGTCGACCTCACTCGTTGAAGGATGTCCAGGCTGGTTTTGAGACCCAGTGAAGGACAGGCCTCCACACCCACATCAAAAATGCCAACACCATTTCCTCCCTTGGCATGCGCCAATACGACCATCCACAGTCTGCTTGCTCTCGAGGTCTTGTCACTCTCCCCTGAGGTGAGTGCTCTCTTTTTATAACTAACCTATGCCACCAAACAAACTAAGCTCTAGTTAGTTATACCATTGTTTCTCGATGCCCAGTGATAGAGCCCATCATACCAACCAGCTCATTAGTAACCAAGAGCTTAGATAACCTGAGGGTCTTCAAAAACCCAGAGGGTGAAAATCTTTAAAATCAAAAATAAATCACAAAATGATTCCTCTGCAATATAATTTAGTGATTGTTAAACCCGGCCATGATCTATGAAGCCTAGTTTGATCAATTTTGAACTGACACTAAAACATAAATTCGAAAATAATGCTCCCTTAATTAATTAAAGTCCAGCTAAGAGCAGATGTTGGTTGGGATAAAAACCGGCAGCCACACTGAGCTGAAGTGAACCTCAGCAGGTCCCACTATTAAGCGTATTTACGAGCTTTCAGGAGGCCCCATTCTTAATTCCCTTCGCACCCCCCATTATTAGATAAAGCCTTTCAGGGTCTTCAGACTCCAGCGCAGACCCCAGCGAGCCGATTCTAAGCACTCTCAATAAACTCTTTTCCTCGCCGCCGCTTACAGCTCATTCTTTCCTCAGATTTTACCTCACACGTAATGATGCTCACCGGACCTGCGAGACCTCGTGCTTTAAATGCTTCATTCTGCATGACATCTAGGAGGTCTTATTTTTCTCAGCCTTTGGAAACTCTCTTTTTATTATCCACATTACAAAAAAGGCACACTCCTTCAAGCTTTT
Organism: Polypterus senegalus; assembly: GCF_016835505.1. Taxonomy (NCBI): domain Eukaryota; kingdom Metazoa; phylum Chordata; class Cladistia; order Polypteriformes; family Polypteridae; genus Polypterus; species Polypterus senegalus. Next base: position 18,363,830 of record NC_053171.1, read on the forward strand.
GGGAATCCATATTCTTAATTGTGAAAGCGAATTCTTTCAAGCCTCCTCCGAGTCCATTCTTAATATGCTCTCAGGATGGCATTCTACACAGAGCTCAGGGACTCCGTTATTTAGGGGCTCTTTTCTTCACGGTTTCTTTTCTCTATGTACAGGGCCCATTCTTAAATACCCTTGGGCTTCCCAAATTGTTTTTCCTTCTTGGAGTCCCTTTACCAAAATTCACCGACCCCTCTCTCCACAAATTTCAATGAACTGACCTTGTCTGATTCGCTAAGGTCTAAAGGTTTTCTTTATTCTTATATTCTGCAGCTAATGGAGCTCAGGGTCACCAGGATTTACACAATCATTTCATCCATTGGGGGCACGGGCAGAGCCCACACCGGGGCCTGATTGTAATGGCCTTTCGAATGAATGAATGTCAGCGTAGAGAGGTTTGTGGTTTGTTTCCAATAGAAGTGGAAGACACAAACATCGAAATACGGCCATCCACATTGTGAACCTGCTAATGAGGCACTACAGCCTGTCCTGGCAGCATCATGAACAAGGAAGGGACCACCATGGGACGAGAGGCCATTCCACCAATACAGCGCACACACTCATCTGGGGACACAGCAGTAGCCGTCATGGCTGGTCGATGTCTCACAGTGACTCTCTGCTTTCCTACAATGTAACTTGGTATTATCAGCACCACCTAAGATACACGTTTATGGGATGTGGAAGGAAGTTGGAGAGCCAGAAGAAAAACTCAAGTAAGACAAAGAAGTAACGTGAAGACAGACAGACAGATAGATAGGATAGGCACTATATAATAGATAGATAGATAGATAGATAGATAGATAGATAGATAGATAGATAGATAGATAGATAGATAGATATGAAAGGCACTATATAATAGATAGATAGATAGATAGATAGATAGATAGATAGATAGATAGATAGATAGATAGATAGATAGATAGATAGATAGATAGATAGCTGCCTCCCATTTGCGTGAGTGACAAAGGTTTAAAGCACATCTGACTCTCTACTTTAAATTCTATGAAGTCAGAGTTTGTTTTAAATGCGTGGGCGTGGAAGGAAATTGGAGAGCCAGAAGAAAAACTCAAGTAAGACAAAGAAGTAAAGTGAAGACAGACAGACAGACAGACAGACAGACAGATAGATAGATAGATAGATAGATAGATAGACAGATAGATAGATAGATAGATAGATAGATAGATAGATAGATAGATAGATAGATAGATAGATAGATAGACTCTTTCAAGCAGTATTAAAGGCGTTAAAGGGCAGTCAATCCATGTGATTTCCCAATCCCTGTGAGGCATCGCATGTCCTCCATTTCCAATGCTGAACAGGATGAGAGCCTTTGCTTTTGGATGGCAATGTTCTCGTTCCTGGAATCTGTTTTTCCTAATAAAAGAAGTAAGGGTGATTGCTTTGTCATATCTTTTTATTTGCTAACCATTGCCTTAAAAGCTTGAGGAGAAACATAAATTTCAACACTGCATTGTTGTGAAGATTTCTGTGCTGAAGTCTTTTTTTTTTTTAGCTAGTGTAGCCGTTCTTCCTCACCATTTCCAAAATTCCACAGGTACAGTAAATTTCAATCATTAAGTTAAGACACAAAACACAAAAAAAATTCCATAGTCCATGTATCTTTGTTTTTAAAACATTAGTGGAGCCCCTGAAGAGATCAATTCTTCGTCACACACACAGAAAGGGGTCTCTTATCTATGATGTTACGTTTTCGGGCTGTGTTCCCTAAACACTACATGACTGCTGTGGCACTACACACATTATAACCTGCAAACTGTGCGTCTCTCTACCTGACCATATTCAGACTGCAATCTCTCTGACTGACCACCACCTCAGGTGGCAGGCAAATGACATTTATCACTTCATTTGTTGGGGACATGGCAGAACTTCCCATTATATATTTTGCTAAACCAAATTTTTTGTCTTACCTGTATTAGTATATACAAGGTGAGCCAAAATGAAGTCCCACACTTGTCATGGTCATTGCGTGCGGTAGAGGCAGCCAATTATCTTTTAACAGACGATCCCTTGTAGTTTTCATTCAGCAACATGCCTTGGTCCGGTGCACACCATGCTTTCACTGTCGAAGTGTTCTTCAAAAGCAACGAATCCATCATGACTACACAACACATCTTCCAAAAGCACTTCAGCATTCCTCCTAACGGTGACATCCCAAATCGGACAACAATTCTTCAGTGGGTGCCTAAATTCAGACAGACGGGTACAACATTGAAGAGAAAATCCCCACTCTTAACATCCGCCAGTTCTGATTTTGTTTCTCACACCATCACCCTCGGCTTCCTGTGTCTGAGCCAATTCTGCACCCACCTACACACATCACCCTGAACTCCCAACTTCTTTTAGTTTTTGATGCCCATCCTCTCACATGGCACCTTATCAAATGCTTTCTGAACGTCCCGCAACGGAGAGTACAGACAGCAGAAATGATCACTGGGATCCCTCTAACCCTCCATTTTATATGTCTTTATTAAGCACTCCATTCACAAAGCCTGCAGCATTTTGGAGGACCACTGCCATCCTTTCCATGGACTCTTTGCCCCACTTCCATCTAGCAGAAGGTACCATAGGATCTAAGCCCGTTCCACCACTTCACTTGGCTCGACTTGAACACAGCACTTTAGGTGAATTCCAGACTCCGCCATGGAAGTGAACGTGAGCTTAGCCTACGATAGACGGGCATCCCGTTAAGTGGTGCTTTGGGTTCCTCAAATGGATGGATGGACTCAGGAAAGAAGAGAATATTAGAATATTTCCACTTAAGGGACACTGCCTGGAAAGGAAGAACATTAGAACACCGTAGACGAGAAGAGGCCATTCAGCCCAGCAAAGCTCGCCAGTCCTGTCCACTTAGTTCTTCTAACATAACATCAAGTCGAGTTTTGAAAGTCCCTAACGTCTTACTGTCTACCACACTACTTGGTAGCTTATTCCAAGTGTCTATCGTTCTTTGTGTAAAGAAAAACTTCCTAATGTTTGTACGGAATTTCCCCTTCACAAGTTTCCAACTGTGTCCCTGTGTTCTTGATGGACTCATTTTAAAGTCACCATCTCGATCCACTGGACTAATTCCCTTCATAATTTTAAACACTTCAGTCATACCACCTCTTATTCTTCTTTTTGGAAGGTTGAAGATGGCCAACCAAGGGAAGAAAAGCCATCTCTGATCTGCTGAATGGCTCCTCCATCCATCTTTGGAGATAATGGCTTGTTTATGCTGTTCACAGCAGGGCATTCACAGGGAATATTATTAGGAATGCATGTGATTAACTGGCAGGGGAAACCAATCAGCTGTCATCCAACCCCATTTTCTTCTCTTTCAACCTACTGCTTCCATTTTGTATCCAGTTGGTGTGGGGAAACATTTTTGTAGTGAGGGTGAAAGTGTCAGAATCGGGACAATTGTCCCCAGAGACAAGCTCTGATCCTACTTAAGCTCTCCGCCTCTCTGCTGGTTTGAAAGTTCTCACGGACACAAATCCGCCCCCCACCACCTCCCCTATCCCCACTCCAAAGGCCCAGAGATTTAAGTGTGTGTGTGTGTGTGTGTGTGTCGGACTTATTGAGATGACGCACAGCAGCAGGTGTTGTGAGCCGCTGCTCACGAAACAAAAGAGCTCCTCTACAAAGCCCGGTCAGTGAAGGAATTTCACCGGAGATCAAACGTCGCCAGAGTCTCCGGGGAGCCAAAGGGCATCTATCTGTACACTTTGCAAGATTTGTTACCATCTGTTAATTTAGTGGTAAAGCAAATGAAGTGAATTAAATAAAAAAATAATAAGGCAATTAGTGAAATAAAGACTTCAGAAGCAAGCTGATGTTTTCACAAAGATGGCCTAATATGGTGCAGGTCCATTGGCATTAGAGCTCAAAACACAGCTGCACTTGGTGTTTTCTGTTTTGCCATCTTCGCTCTACTATTCCGAAATGTAACTTCTTTATATTATATATAAGGATTTTTAACATAGGAGGGAGCAGGCTCTGGAAAAGGAGATCACGTTTGGTAAAGTAGAAGGAAAGTGGAAGACAGGAAGGCCCTGCACACAAGGTGGATTGGCACGGTGGGTTCAAACCTGAAAGAAAGGGAGAGGATGGCTCAGGGTTGGACAATATTTCACTCGGTTCTACACGGGGGGTCGCTATGAGTCCACGGCACCTAACGGTAACAGCGATTTTTAGAACATTAGAACACTCTGGACGAGAACAGGCCATTCAGCCCAACTAAGCTCACCAGCTATCCACTTATTTCAAGTTTTGAAAGTCCCTAACGTCTTACTGTCTACCACACTACTTGGTCGCTTATTCCAAGTGTCTATCGTTCTTTGTGTAAAGTAAAACTTCCTAATGTTTGTGTGAAATTTACCCTTCACAAGTTTCCAACTGTGTCCCCGTGTTCTTGATGAACTCATTTGAAAATCACTGTCTCAATCCACTGGACTAATTCCCTTCATCATTTTAAACACTTCAGTCAGGTCTCCTCTTCATCTTCTTTATCTTAAACTGTAAAGGCTCAGCTCTTTTAATCTTTCCTCAAAACTCATCCCCTGTAGCCCTGAATCAGCCCGTCGCTCTTCTCTGGACCTTTTCTTTTGCTGCTTTGTCCTTTTTGGAGACCCAAAACTGCACCCAGGACTCCAGATGAGGCGTCACCAGTGTGTTATAAAGACAGAGCAGAACCTCCGGTGACTTGTACTCCACACATCAAGGCGCTATATAACCTGACATTCTGTTAGCCTTCTTAATGGCTTCTGAACACTGTCGGGAAGTCGATAGCTTTGAGTCCACTACGACTCCTAAATCCTTCTCATAAGGTGTGCTCGGTTTTCCGACTGCCCATTATGTGTTCAAACTTCACATTTTCACTTCCTATGTGTAACTCTTTACATTTACTGACATTAAATTTCATCTGCCACAAATCTGCCCAAGCCTGTCTGCTGTCCAAGTCCTTCTGTAATGATATAACGGATTCCATATTACCTGCTAATTCACCTATCTTGGTATTATCTGCAAACTTAATCAGCTTGTTGTTTATATTCCGATATAAATCATTTCTATATATTAAGAATAGCAGCGGCCCTAGCACTGCCCCCTGGTGGTCACCACTCTGAACATTAGCCAATTCTGACGAGGTTCCTTGCACCATCACCCTCTGCTTCCTGTGTTTGAGCCAATTCTGCACCCATCTACACACATATATGATTTGCTTCTGTTCTATCCTGGAAGTCAGTAACTTTGAAGGCTCTACCCTGTGATGGTCTGGGTGGGCTCCACGCTCCTTTGTCGCTTGTGGGAGCTTCTTCAACCCAAAACTGTCTGAACAAATCCAAATCGTATTCTGTGATATCATCTACTGTTCAATTCTGCTCTGTACTTGTAATATTCTATTATATTGTATTGAGGATTACTTGTGCTCAGTTCTCTGTATTGTATTGTATTGTACTTATCCCCCTTTTTCTGACACCTACTGTATGCCCAACATACCTGGAATGGGGTCTCTCTTTGAACTGCCTTTCTTCCATTTTTTTCCCTACAAGGGTTTTTTCTTGTCTTCTTAGAGAGTCGAGGCTGGGGGGCTTGTCAACAGACCATGTTAAAGCCCATTGTGGCACTCCTTGAGTGATTTTGAGCTATACAAAAAGAATTGGTATTGTATTGTACTGAGATGATCCAGACAAAAAAAGTTTTGCTTGGCACGAAAACAACACAGCCCATCACCACCCTACTGCCAAAGCCATGGTATGCAATGAGCTTTCAGGGCATGAACAGGGTCTCTTTGTTGAAATGTATCCTTTAGAAGAGGGGTACAAAAGAATATCCAAGGCATTAGATATACCATGGAGCACAGTGAGGACAACAAGTGGAGAAAACACGGCATACCAGTCATGCTACCAAGAACAGAATGTCCCACCAAAGAAAAGAAAACTGGTTAGGGAGGCTGCCAGCATGTCCGCAATCACATTACAGGAGCAGCAGGGCTTTCTGGCAAGTGTCGGTTGCTTCAAACTTGTGGCAATAATCCCATATTCTTCATATTTCTAGGCTCTACATAACGTAGTAAGACAAAAGCCTCATCTCATGAAAAAAAACATCCAACCCTGGTTAGATTCTATAAAATGAGACATCCTTTCCATTTAGGAAATGTGTGTTATGGTCTGAAGAGACTAAGGTTGAACCTCTGGTTATTGTCACACAGATGTGATTAAGAGGAAGCTGATTGGACCAAGTTGGAGGCCAGGGGGTGGCAGGGTGCGCTAAACCTTCTTCTGTTGTCTCTGCAGGCCAGATACGGATAACTTAACAACCACAACGTCACTTCCAGTTCCAAATGGAGGCCATCCTGCCGACTACGCCACTGTAAAAGAATGAGTCTCAACACACTGGAAAGGTTTGGGGCAACCAACTGTGTACTGTCCCTGGCTGCAAAAAGGGTTTTGAGATAGGCACTGATGAGCATGAGTTGAATTCCAGACTGAACTGAATTAGTGGTGGAAAAGATGCCTGCATTAAATGATGTCACCTGAAGCCGGAAACTGGAAGTGACGTCTTTCATGGCGCTTGAAATGATGTTATTCTTGGCACTGGAAATGGAAATGACGTCATTTTTGGTGCCGGAACTGGAAGTAACATCATTCTTGACATCAGAAACCAGAAGTGACGTCATTCTGGGTGTCATAAATGGAAGTGATGTCATTCTTGGCACCTGTACTGGAAGTGACATTGTTGTTAAATCAGGTAGGTTTTCCCGTATTTGGCCTGCAGAGACAACAGAAGAAGGTTTAGCGCACCCCACCACCCCGTGGCCTGGCAGATAGTTACCTCCATTTGATCCACTCAGCTTCCTCTTAATCACACGTATGTGACACTATAATTAACAAAAGTTGTAACTGGAGCCAAAACAACATCTCACATCACCAAAGGAACGCCAAAGGAACATCATACCCATGGTGAAGCCAAGGTTTCTGCTGGGATTGGGGCTTTACTCAAGGGTGTGGTGGGTGTAATCAGCGCATGCTCCCAACCTCCTCCTCAGGTTCTGACCCCATTCCATCACATTTTCTATCTTTGTCAGACTACACCGGGCGTGACAACGTGACTGCTGGAGACTCACATCGTCCTTTCTTGTTGTACCACCACAAGCAGTCCCCCTGTCGGTAGGGGTGAGGTTGGAGATGTTCAGAATTGCTAGTTGGAGGCCGGAAAGCCAACAGGAAAGGATAAATGTGGGAGTTATGGATACAGAAGAGGGCTGTGGTTGACCCAAAGTGGTCTCATGAGGGGTTAGAAATGGCTGCCCAAAGTTTTAAGATGGGAAGCTAATGGGGGTTAAAGTTAAGTAAGTACGAGTAGCTTTGACTATAGAGGAGAGAGAAGGTGAGGGGTTCAACATCCATGTACCTGTGTCAGCACGTGCGATTCTAGGTGATGCACTTATTCATGTGCCCTCTGCAACCCGGAGGTGCTATGTGTTTAAAGAACACTGGGGCATCAAGGTCTGCATGCCACCAAACTGAGAAGGTGAGTCGGAGTGAATCAGCAGTGGGCACGAGTGTGATCATTTAGTGCGTTCAGTAGGTACAGTAGTTCTGTCTGTGCACCCAGAGAGGTGAGGTGATGCCAACTCAGCTCTCCCCTTTCCACTTTGCCATTAGTTTTATTTAATTTGATTAATCATAAGGATGAAGAGTTGACTTTGGACCAACACTGAGCTGTTTTCATTTCATTTGTCAAGATATAATGTTTGCGGAGCTAATCCAGACCTGGCACTCCGCTGCCATTGGCAAATTTGATGTATTTGAAGGTTGCAGCCCTCATACAGAGCAGTCACTGGCAAAGTAAACTAATATTTTGCTTGGGATATGTTATGCTAAGCCAACACACTGGCATGGTGGTAAGTTGGATTTTGGCAGCCACTGTTTTCCCATGTTGTAATAACTGCTGCAGAAAGCTGGCTCAGTGTTGGCTCCACTATTTTCGTGATGTTTCTACAACAGTGGGTCATTGTTTTCCTGCTGTCTCGACTTTTCTTTTAATCTGAGGCTATTGGGCTCCTTCATATTCAAAGGGCAAAGGCATTTTGGAACAGTGCCTCACAATAATGCTGTGATCCTGTTTCTCAAGCCCCTATCAATGCCACAAATTTTATGCTGTAAAAAATAATGAGAAGGCAGAAGTATTTTTTGCCTAGATTTAATGTTACAAATATAATCCACCTTAATAAAAGGATAAGTGTCTGTGTGCTATATCTCTGCCACTCCAACATACGGTGCATCACAAACATTTGCCGTAATAAAATGCATTGCATTTGCTTTTCCAACAGATGGCCCATCACAAACATTTCTAGTAATAAAATGCATTTCATGTTATCATTCCAACAGAATGCGTATCACATGCATTTGTAGTAATAAAGTACATTGCATTTCCAACAGATGACACATCACAAATATTTATAGCATTAAAATGCATTGCATTTGCTTTTCTAACAGATGTGCATCACAAACATTTGCAGTAAAAATTCATTACATTTATCATTCCAATAATCATAATAATAATACATTTTATTTCTATAGAGTATTTCCCACACTTGAGGCACTTCACAGAGTCTCAGAAAGAACAGCAGGCTATATATAACATTGGATACAAATAATATCCACATAGAACTCTAAAGGCAGATAAATATAGAATAAACAAAGCATTAAACAGAATAAAAGGCAATAAACCACTAATTTCAATACATGCAAATTATTCTGAGCATTTGGACAGAGAGATAAACTGAAAGAAAGGTCACAATGTTAGGTTATTCCAACATATGGCACATCACACAGATTTGAAGCAATAGAATGTGCTGCATTTGCCATTCCAACAGATGGTGCATCATATATATTAACACTGCTTTTATGAATCCCATACCAAATGGTATATAGCAGAGACAAATGCATTGCATTTGTCATTCTAACATCAAGTCCCAGCCTCACTGGGTCGCATGTTTTGGGCCTGCAACAAATTAACATCATTCTGAACCAAACTTTTTAATCACCTGTCAGACAGCCTGGGGGTCACAATCCCACCTAATCCATTAACAGCTGTGTTTGGGGTTCTTCCAGATTGGTTTAAAGTGGAGAAGGACAAACAAACTGTGATTGCATTCACTACACTTTTGGCACGCAGACTTATTTTGCTAAACTGGAAGAACCCAAACTCTCCTCTTTTAAGTCAGTGGGAAACCGATGTGTTATACTATTTGAAAAAATCAAATACTCAGTTAGAGGATCTGTACAGATTTTTTTCAAAACATTGCAGGATCTGATCAATAATATTTTAAAATAAGCTCTTAAAGCACAGAGGAAGCAATTATCTCCACATTTCTTTTTCTTCTCCATTCATCTCTATTGGCTTATCAAACTCATTCAGTTTAGTATGTTTAAAAACCTTACGTTTTACTCCGTTGGCCTGGCTCTTTCTCTTAGGGGTGGGGGTTAACTTGTTCTCAATCCTACTTTTTGTAAAAATTGATTGATTTGTATGGAATGATTACGATAAAATTAATAAAAAAAATAAAAAAAAAAGAAATGAATGACAACTGCAATGAATTTAATTACTACATGAATTACAACATGCATACTGTATATCCCAAGGAAGGAGCACTGCAAACGTTAATCATTGAGGTCTATATGTTGATTATTTAGATTTCAATCCATCATAGACATTTAGCACAGTGAATATAATATAATATAATATAATATAATATAATATAATATAATATAATATAATATAATATCCATCCATTTTCTAACCCGCTGAATCCGAATACAGGGTCGTGGGGGTCTGCTGGAGCCAATCCCAGCCAACACAGGGCACAAGGCAGGAACCAATCCTGGGCAGGGTGCCAACCCACCGCAGGGCACACACACACACACCAAGCACACCCACGGGCCAATTTAGAATCACCAATCCACCTAACCTGCATGTCTTTGGATTGTGGGAGGAAACCCACGCAGACACGGGGAGAACATGCAAACTCCACGCAGGGAGGACCCGGGAAGCGAACCCAAGTCTCCTAACTGTGAGGCAGCAACGCTACCGCTGCACCACCATGCTGCTGGAACCAATCCCAGTCAACATAATATAATATAATATAATATAATATAATATAATATAATATAATATAATATAATATAATATCCTAACTACAGGGTCACTGGGGTCTGCTGGAACCAATCCCAGTCAACACAGGGCACAAGGCAGGAAGCAAACCCTGGGCAGGGCGCCAGCCCACCGCAGTATAATGTAATATAATATAATATAATATAATATAATATAATATAATATAATATAATATAATCACTCTCAAATCAAGATCATGCTTTTTGACCATTCATGTTTCAAATTTGTATATTTGACGGATGAACACATGACTGTATGTTATATAGACAGCATATAAGAGAAACTGAAAGAAACATAACAAGATATTTTTCCCTTCAATAGAAGCATCTTATATAAGAACTTGTCTTTTGTGTTATCATTTTTTCTCTTTATTTTTGAGTAAACTATTTTGCTTTGAATTTCTACTCAGACGTTTAAAACACTTGAACCGTGGAGTTATTTGCATGTATACATGTCAATGAGCCGCACTCATTGCCTGAACCCCATGAGAAAGCCGAATGTTTGGAAAGCAGATGAGCACAGTGTCACACATGTCCGCCAGTGGATCACCTTTCAGACTCTCCTAAGCTATGTGGTACTGTCCCAGGATGAGAGGGTACACTGACTCTAACAGTCTTGACTCCTCTTTGTCCTTTGCCCACCCCTTCCTGTCTGTCCGGTATAAAAGGGAGATGCTCCCTGAAGGTGGCATCTCATTTGGACCTGGACTGCGCTGGCGAGAGAGTCTCGGAGAATGCCACCTGACCTGTCATAGTGCCATCGAGCATGTGTTTCATTTCAAGTGTTTCTTTTTGTTTGAATTAAACTTGTGTTCACCTGGTTGGCACCCCGAATATTTTTGAATTTGCCTCGCCTCATTCTTGGCCCCGTTTTGCACACCTTGTTCAAGCAAGTAACGAATTTCAGAAGTCTGGAAATCTCAGATTAACAGCTCAGCACAAGGGCACATTCAATAACAACAAGAATCAACAACCAATAACTACAAGAGGCTGACGATGATCCACATCCACTTCCAAAACTAACTTATGAGAAGGTACACCATCAATTTACCCAAAGCCAATGATGGATCCACTTACATCAACCCAGCTGCTAATATTACCTATCCATTCATTTCTAAAACTGCTTTCTCTGGTCAAGGTCACTGAATGTAACATCATGCAGTTATGTCATGAAACCAGCCCAGCAGTGCTCAAAGTTCAGTTCCTGACGTTTAGTATTAAGTAGGCAGGCCAGAATGAACTCAGATTTCCAGCTCTAATATACGTTAAGCCTCAATAAAAGACTCCAGCACTGCGTTCTGACCCTTAATAATATGCAACCAGACCAATGCCAGCCCTACATCAACATAACAGCAGTCACACCACCCTCATATAGAATTAAGCAACACCAACTTAAACGGTCCAAAACTGCCTCCGTATCAACTTTCCAGCCATAATAACAGGCGGCGGTTCCAGCAGTAGCCCAATGTCAGCCCTCCAGCCTTAATAACAGCCCAGTGTCACACAAGCATGGGTTATCACAAAACCAGACCTAAAACATCCTATCATTAACCAAATGCCAGTTTCCCAATCTTAAAATGTAAGTTGCATTAGCTTGACATATACAAAAAATGACCAACATCTGCCCAGCATACTGGAATTTCCCAAAAACAAAATGTGCATCCATTGGCCGGGTGTAGGAAGACAGGACGGATAACAGGAAAAGTTGGGACACCAACTGGGACGTCACGTTTACTTCATTAACAGAAAGTCGTGAAAATCAAGCAAAACAAATCACCACTTGGACTTAACACAACAGGCCCTGCTTAGGCAGCTCGAGGAAATGACAACTTCTTCTGGGCAGCCGGGCTTCTTATAGTGAAGGGGCGGGGCTAAGTGCCCTCATTGGGCGGTTTCTCAGAGCTGCAGGGAGAGAAGGAGAAGAGAACATCAGTGACAGCGCCCTTGCTTGAACCCCTGAGGAGGTCCAACGACAGTCTGAAACCCACCATTCCGCCTCAAATAAACGGTAATGACACACAAGCAGATCCATTAGAGCACAACATGAGGTTGAACACAGGTTAGAAGAAATATGGGCAACATCAATTAGACAAGTTACACAAAGCGTAACATTCAGGTGCACTTGAGGGCTGTGAGGGAATTATAGAGTTCAGTATGTGTGTTCTGGAACCTTCTTAATCTGTTTCAGATTTGTAGGGGCCAAAGGCTATCTCACTAGGATTGGCTGAAAACAAGACTAGACAGGACTCTAGTCCATCCCAGGGACCACTTTTACTCACCCACGCACATAAACACACACACACCACAACTGCAAAGCTGTTCAGTTATGACAAGCTCTGTAATGTCAAGCTGGCCTCATAAAACATCATGGGGCACTGGGATAAAAATAATATTCATCTAAGCCAATGGCGAATTCCCAGGAAAATATTCAGCGAAGGACACTACCGCATCATTCGCTTGGAAAAACACTTTGACAAATTTTGCTGATCAACACTAGCAACCACTCTGACAGTCGTCTTGATGACCCCTTATTATTTATCTCATTTGAACTCATTTTGGGTTAATTATTATTTTTTTCCTTTTGTCACAGGGCTGAGTATCTCTCCATTATAAAAAAAAAAATCTTGGGAGACGAGACATGATCTTCTCAGAGAGACACTATCACCTCCCGCGAGATGGGAAATAAAAACAAAGAGTAGATGACAGAGTAGAATGTCGTAAAGAATTCACAAAACGTCGGTGCGATACACATGCAGAGCAGGCTAGAGATAATGGAAGTACGAAAATGAAAAAAAAACTCAAAAAAATGATAGTAAAGATCGCAATAGCGCAATCAAATGGAAAATATTACTTGGTGAAATAACGGAAGAGCGAAAAGAGATCAAATACATTGTTTGGATTTAAACTTGAAGTCGCAGATTTGTAGATCAACTAATTCAAGTTGCCATCAGGGAAAAGTAGTGTTTCTTCCCAATGAAGAGGCCTGTCTGCGAGAATTAAAAGAGATGAGATTGTTGTTGTCCTTGGACCGTCTCACGGGGACTTTCTTTCAAGTCATGTCATCCTTAACAACCTTTGGGAGAAAGTTCCACGAGACGGTGACTTTTGCCATTAGATTCTTTCAAGTCACGTCCTAATTACAACCATTTTCAAATAAGACCACGGTCATCTAAACTCTCAGTCGTGTAAAGGCTTTTATCAGACACGCATCCTAAATTTTATACGTTCAAGATGACACATCAACGACTAAGCGAAGAAGAAAGAGTAGCACATAGTAAAGAGACCCAAAAGCGTTGGAGAGAAAAGAATGCATAAAAGAACAATAATAATCTATGTCCACATTCTGAAAATAAGGAAAGTAATATCTGGTTAACCAAACTCGGGGGTTGGCGAGCGAAACGAGCAGGGGGCGGAGCCCCCTACTTTTTCCATAAAACTTAGTTATATAAAAGGCACAAAAAACAATGGCAGCAGACACATTAATCGGCATAAAATATTCATGACAAATGTCCCTCTGCTTTCTGTTCCATGAGCCCCCACAGGTTGTACATTCACATACGTATTACATACCAGCTCGTCTCATCATTTCTCCAGTTTTGATGTCACTACACTGGTTGCCTGTGTCATTCAGGATTGACTTTAAAATACTGCTTATGGTTTATAAAGCCTTAAATAATCTCACCCCATCTTATATATCGGAATGCCTGACGCGTTATATTCCAAATCGTAACCTTAGATCTTCAAATGAGTGTCTCCTTATAATTCCAAAAGCTAAACTTAAAAGAAGTGGTGAGGCGGGCGGCCTTCTGCTGCTATGCACCCAAAATCTGGAATAGCCTGCCAATAGGAATTCGCCAGGCTGATACAGTGGAGCATTTTAAAACACTGCTGAAAACACATTACTTTAACATGGCCTTTTTATAACTTCACTTTAACTTAATCCTGATACTCTGTATGTTCAATTCATCATAATAACTATTCACAGTGGCTCCAAAATCCATACTGACCCCTACTCTCTCTTCTGTTTCTTTTTCCGGTTTCTTTGTAGTGGCGGCCTGCGCCACCACCACCTACTCAAAGCATCATGATGCACCAACATTGATGGACTGAAAGCCAGAAGTCTACGTGACCATCATCATCAGGTCCTTCCATGAAAACCCTAAATACAAGGAGGACTGTTTGATTTACGTTAGGTAGATTGCCCAGAGGGGACTGGGCGGTCTCGTGGTCTGGAACCCCTACAGATTTTATTTTTTTTCTCCAGCATTTGGAGTTTTTTTTTTTGTTTTTCTGTCCACCCTGGCCATCGGACCTTACTCTTATTCTATGTTAATTAATGTTGACTTATGTTTATCTTTTATTGTGTCTTCTATTTCTCTATTCATTTTGTAAAGCACTTTGAGCTACATTTTTTTGTATGAATATGTGCTATATAAATAAATGTTGATTGATTGATTGATTGATCATTTATAAGCTGAAAGGACACATTCTGGAAAACAGAAGTAGTCGAGTGGCGGGTAATCCATTATGTCATTTGATGAATTCCAGTAGCCAGCTTGCCCCCCACAGATCTACGTCTGTGAGTCCTCCCAGGATGAAGGTTGCTGTAGGTGCGTCAGCTACACCAGCGTGTTCAGCACTACGATCAGCTGATGCAGGTATCTGCCTATCATTTTCAATCTCCAGATTGTTTGCATCAAAATTGGAATTCGATAAGTGTCTGTGTAGTCCTCCCAGGTACTGTTGCCATAGGTGCGTCAGCTGCACAATCAGCTGGGGACCGATCAGCTGGGCACTGACCAGTTGATGCAGATATCTGCCTTCCGTTTACAAAGTCTCTTGGATCAAAACCGGAATTCGATAAGTGTCTGTGCAGTCCTCCCAGGTAAACATTACTATAGGAGCATCACCTGCCCGATCAGCTGATGAAGGCACTTGCCTTTCATTTTCAATTTCCAGATCACTTGCATCAAAATCAGCATTCGATAAGTCACAGTCTGATACAGCAATAATACTCAAAAAACAAATAAATGAATAAATAATATGCATGGATTATTTTGCTTTGTTCATTCTCTTCGCTCTCTCTCACCTGATGTGGATGCCATTCTAGACATTGTTCACTCTACGCTACTCACACAGGTGCAGGGATTCAACGTCAGGTCGATGAGTCTAACAGTCCTCCTAGCAAAGAGGGCCTACTTATGACATAACAGTGAGTTTTATCGACGTTGACAGTTTTTTTTCCACCCTCTGCCCCTGGATGTCGACTTTAGATCCGCCCTCCACTCCTTATGTCGAAAAAAGTCGATATCCGCCCTAAAAGACTTAAAACACCTGCCCATTTGTGCTGTTATCCTGATTGATATCAATCAATGAATCAATCAACATTTATTTATATAGCACATATTCATACAAAAAAATGTAGCTCAAAGTGCTATACAAAATGAATAGAAAAATAGAAGACACAATAAAAAATAAACATAAGTCAACATTAATTAACATAGAATAAGAGTAAGGTCCGATGGCCAGGGTGGACAGAAAAAAAAAAAAAAAAAACTCCAAAGGCTGGAGAAAAAAAATAAAATCTGTAGGGATTCATGAACATGAACATTACAGAAGACAGACTCTGCTTTCAAATCTGCTTTCGTAAATGAACTACTGCCTAGGAGTCAGAGACAAACAATTGTTCTTTTTAAGTTGTGAATAAGACCTTTAAATATTTAAACTCCTCCACCTGAAACAGTAACTCACCTCCCCCTTGAAGAGGACAGTCCACCTTTTTCTCACTGAAGACCATGGCCTCGGTTTTGGAGGTGCTGATCCTCATCCCTGTCACTTCTCAGTCAGTCACAAGCCATCCCAATGCATGCTGGAGTTCAACATGACCGCAGTGACACATTTCTAAGATCATCAAGCTGGACTGCATTTCTTACTCGGCTGTGCCTTCATGCCCTGTCCATGAAAATCACAAACAGGATAGAAGAGAGTCCCTCACCCACTGTGAATGGTGCTGTTTTGTCCGAGTATGCGGACACAGCTCTCACTGTAATTATACAGGGATTGAATAGCCTTTATTAGGGACCCTGGAACCCCATACTCTCCCAGCACCCTCCACAGAATCCCTTTGAGGAACACAGTTATAGGCTAATTGTAAGTCCATAAAACACAGGTAGAGCGATTGGGCCTACTCCCATGCCCCCTCCAAAATCATCATGAGGGTAAAGAGCAGGCCCACCATTTCACAGGACTGAGTCAGAAGGCAAAGCACTCAGATTTACTAGACAATCTACATCCCTATTCTCGTGTATGGTCAGAAGCTTTGGATATTGACCGAAAGAATGAGATTGCAAGTACAAAGTGGCCGAAATGAGCTTTCTCCGCAGGGTGGCTGGATACTCCCTTATGGATAAGGTGAGAAGCTCAGTCTCCGAGTAGAGCCACTCACCCTCCACATGGAGAAGAGCCAACTGTGGTGGTATGGGCGTCTGACCTGGATGCCTCAAGGACATCTCCCTGTGGAGGTTCTACGGGCACAACCAGCTAGTTAGAACATTAGATCACTCTAGACAAGAACAGGCCATTCAGCCCAACAAAGCCCACCAGTCCTATCCACTTATTTCTTCCAAAAAACATCAAGTCAAGTTTTAAAAGACCCTAAAGCTAGTTGGAGACCTCTGGGATGACTCAGGGCTCACTGGGATGATTATTTCTCCTAGATGGCATCAGAGCACCTCAGGGGAATAACCTGCCTATTTGGCCATGTAAACCCTTAACCAGGTTTCAGTTAAGGATTTTGTAGTCTGCGTATGTCCATTGCACTCTGTTCACCTGTGCATGTGTGAGCTTCATACCAGTGTCCAGCAGTCATAGGCAGAAGTGTCCGCATAGATCAATTTCCAGAATCAGATTTTTTTGGGTGATCACATTATTCTCTGTTCCCTATTATCTAAATTTATATTGAACAGGATAAGAGAAAATGCATAACCCTGGAGGAGTCCCACACCCACTGTGAACAGTGCTGAAATTTTGTCTGAGTATGCAGACACAGCACTCACTGTGATTATACAGGGATCGAATAGCCCTTATTAAGGACCCTGGAACCCCATACTCTCCCAGAACCCTCCACAGAATCCCTTATTAGGAACACAGTCATTGGCCAACTCTAAGTCCATAAAGCACAGGTAGAGTGATTGGGTCTACTCCCATGCCCCCTCCAGAATCATCATGAGGATAAGGAGCAGACCCACCATTTCACAGGACTGAGTCAGAAGGCAAAGCACTCAGATTTACCAGACAATCTACGCCCCTACCCTCACGTATGGTCATAAGCTTTGGATATTGACCGAAAGAATGAGATCGCAGGTACGAGCAGCCAGAATGAGCTTTCACTGCATGGAGGCTGGATACTCCCTTATAGATAGTGAGAGAAGCTCAGACGTCTGGGAGAGGGTCCAAGTAGAGGAGCTCACCCTCAACATTGAGAGGTGCCTACTGTGGTGGTATGGGCATCTGACCTGAATGCCTCAAGGACACCTCCCTGTGGAGGTTTTTATGGGCACAACTAGCTAGGTGGAGACCTCTGGGAAGACCCATGGCTCACTGGGAGGATTATTTCTCCCAGATGGCATCAGAGCACCTCAGGGGAGTAACCTGCTTATGTGGCCATGTAAACCCTTAACCGGGTTTCAGTTAAGGATTTTGTAGTCTGCGTATGTGTCCATTGCACTCTGTTCACCTGAGCATGTTTGAGCTTCATACACGTGTTCACAAAGATCAATTTCAGATTTTTCGAGCAATTGCGTTATTCTCAATTCCCTATTATCTACATTTATATTGAACAGAATAGGAGAAAACACACAACCCTGGAGGAGTCCCACACCTACTGTGAATGGTGTTGAAGTTTTGTCTGAGTATGCGGACACAGCTCTCACTGTGATTATGCAGGAAAGTGTGAGAAGCTCAGACATCCATGATAAGCTCTGAGTAGAGTCGGTGAGGCGCCAGCTGTGGTGGTATGGGCATCTGACCTGAATGCCTCAAGGACACCTCCCTGTAGAGGTTTTTACGGGCACAACCAGGCGGGTGGAGACTTTAGGGAAGACCCAGGGTTCACTGAGAGGATTATATCTCCAGGACAGCATGGGTGCGCCTCAGGATCCAACACTATGAGTTGGAAAGTGTGGCTGGGGGTAACAAGACTGTTGCTCTCGTGACCCGACTTTGGATAAGTGGTGGAAAAATGAAAGAACGAATTAAAGCTGTGATTGCATTTTTCTATTTTTATTCCTAAATAAATAGTACTTTCTCTGCATGCCCAGAATTTTACAAGCATCACAATGCACATAATAAACCGCCATCATTAGTGACGCTGAAAATCAGCACTACAGCTTTCTACCTAAATTGCACGCAAACTTGTAAACCACACCGGGCTGCTTGCTATGGAAAAAACGGCAGCTTGTGATGCATATGTTAAAAATCAAATTTCTCTGCATTGCAGGAGTTAAAAAGGAGAATGTCGCCTATAGGTTTTTCCTGTTATGTTAGACGCGAATTTTCAAGTCATTACTGAAGAGAAGAGATAATGGAAGCCAGACCCAGAGCTCCACTAATGGATCACACAGACGGATTGGCTGAGCAGCTCACTTCAGCTTTCTTTTTGCGAATGTCGCTTGAATTGCCCATCTGGCTCGATCGGCACATGGCTAAACAAGTTTTCAAATGTAAAACTTCTGTTGAAAACTGGTGAGGTGCTTCCCATCAGAACAAAGTGGAGTCTTAGGAAGAGCTTTGTTCTCTCCCGCTCTCTGTTTTGGTCGCTGCCAAACACGCACACAAAAAAACTTCAACATCAGTGATCTTCTTCCTTGAAAATACACAGGGAACTTCCGGGGAATATTTAGAGTCACGAAATAAACAGACCTTTACCTCAACATCATTGATTCCAAATTCTACTAAACATCTAAGGTCACTGTCACTAAGCTCATTTGATCTCTTATTCTGCTATGCAGTAAACCTAAGATCACTGATCTCGTGAAAGCCATTTTTGTAAAGGTAATAATCCTTCTAATACTAGCCATCCTCTACGGCTTTGCCCGCATAGAAGTGAAACAGGACTGTGAGGAGGATCCTGCCCGGCTCCCCACTCCTGACATGACGCTTCCCCCTCCCCTCAGCCCACAGCCTCTGTCTCAGATTATATTGAATATATCGCTCCTGCAAGTGAACTATGATTCTTAGTGCAACGAGAGAAGTTGCAAAATCAGCCGGAATGTTCAAGAAAATTCTAGAAAAAAGCCTGATCTAAATCCGTGAAGTAGTTCTCTCGTTTGCTAGCTAAACGGATGTAAGATACGCCCAGAGGCTGGAGCACCAGTGAGGAGGGACCCGTCCCACTCCCCTGGGCCTGCAGCCTCTGTCTCAGATTAGCGTGAATATATGGCTCCTGCAAGCGAACAATGTACTTAGTGCTGTGGAATGTGCTGAAAAGCAAGACAGACACACTCATAAAGTTTTGGGGTGGTAGCCCCGTATGCTGTAAATACATTTCGGTCAGTTCGTATTTCCATAAAACATAAAAGACATTGAAGGTAGGTAAGACGGGCAGTTTATATAGGAGGACCAGAAATTAGAACGTGGGATGCTGGGTAAATCGTGATGGATTGTGGTAGTCTGACGTCATCGATGGGGTAATAGAGGGAAAATAGGGACCCGGAAGAGTTGTCGCTCTTTGAGTCGTCCAGGCAGTTTTACGGCGGCGGTGTGTCTGACTTTCTGAAGAAACAAAGAAAGAAAGGTTAGTACGCTGCCATTGTCCCCCAACAGGACTTGTCGCGATGCAAATCGGGTCCTTAAGCTGCTCCCCAAGTGCTCGTGCGTGACAGGGCGAAGAGAGAAGTCGCAAAATCAACCGGAATGTTCAAGCAAATTCTAGAAAAAAAATTCTAAATCCATTAAATAGTTCTCTCGTTCGCTAATTAAGCAGATGTAAGGTTCATTCAGAGGCTGGTCTGCACCCATTTCCCGGCCCGCTGCGTCTCTCTCAGATTTGCGCAAATGAATCAGTACCGCAGCGATCTATGATGCATAGCGCAATGAGAGAAGTCACAAAATCGACAGGAATGTTCCAGCAAATTATAGAAAAAAACCCGATCTAAATCTGTTAAGTAGTTCTCTCGTGAAAAGTGGACAGACAGACAGACAGGCAGACGTTGGATTTTATATACAGAGAGTTTATTTGCACGCACTTTAATTTCAAGTCGTTTACAGAAACCTGGTTTCTAAAATGCCCCGTGAGCCCTTATTCCAGGACTATCGGTCTCTGAGCAACTTGGGTGATAGATGTAGATTTCTCCATGTGTGATCTGCTTATGTAGCCATGTAAACCCTTAACTGGGTTACACTTTTGTAGTCTGCGTATGTCTGTCTGTGGACCTCTGTTCACCTGTGCATGTGTTAGCTTCATACAAGTGTCCAGAGAGTGTCCAAAGATCAATTTCCAGAGGCAGATTTTTTGGGCAAATTTCATTATTCTCTGTTCCCTATTCTCTAAATTTATGTTGATGAATTGAACATACGGCAGCGTTTCTCAACCTTTAAGTATTTGCGACCGAGTTTTCATAACAGTTTTAATCGCACGCCCTAATGTTTTTTTGAAACCCTAATAAAATGTATTCCTATATTTTTTGCTGCCGATACACCACTACAAGTTTTATTATACCTACTTAACTTTTATCGACATTTATCTAACTCTATATTTATTTTTCTAGTATCAGAATGTAGTTTAAGTTCATTTGTTTTGGTTTCAATAGATGTGTTTTTCATATTTTCGATTCTTGTTTTCTGTTTATCACATCTTCGCGCCCCTTTTTTTGTTACTTTGCTACTTTGCGACCCATAGGTTGAGAACCGCCGACATACAGCATTAAGCTCAGCAGTACGATTTATAATTTGCTTGAACATTCCGGTTGATTTTGCGACTTCTCTCATCGCGCTAAGTATCATAATTGGCTTGCAGTACCGATTTATATACGCAAATCCGAGAGAAAAGCAGCAGGCCGAGGGGGCCCTCCTCACTCACACGCCAGCCTCCGTTCAGGTCGGTCTACGTCTCTCCACTTGTTGGAGCGCTTAGCTAGCGATACCTGTTTGTTCAGCAGACATTATCACCTAGAGATTGTTAAAGAGTAACGTTTGACGTTTTTGAGTTTGATTTTTAAAGTCTGTCCTGTTTCACTACTACGTGGGCAGAGCCGCAGGGGACAGCTTTTGGAACATAAAACAGAGTGATGTTTGTCTTAAACAAGTATTTCATGTTCATTTATGTGTGAAACCACTGCTTTGTGTGCTTGTTAGAAAACTGATTTTTTTTTTAGAAAAGTATTCGGCCCTGGGCCATAAAAGTACTTAGTCATTGACAATGATGAGTCCAACGCTCAAGCTTTGGTTATTGAAACCAACACTACATTTTTTTTCTGCAGGTGATTTTACAATTGGGGGTTTTAAACAAGCAAGAAACATTTCCTCCTAAAGCTCCATTCACACCTCTTTGCTGACCTGTGTTCTTTTCTGCAGCTGCATAAAGTTTAAAATCTCCACAGAGGAGGGTGCCGTTTGTTGTTTTAAAAAATATGCCATGCTGCATACTTTCCTGGTGGAGACCCTCCATAATTCAGTGCTGTACACTTCTTTTTGGGTTTTCGGAGTACAAATTAAAGGCACCACCGTTAACTAGCAACCGTCTTATCCTGGTAGAAGTTATGCACACTTTTTAGTGATTTTCTTTTTTTTTTTGTTCGCACTAGAGATCTTCATCTAAATACTCGACGACAGGCAGACATGTGCGGAATTAATACAAGCAAACGTTTCCAGGCAGAAATTAAGCGCCTGATGACCCCGACTCTCTTGATTCACTGGCACAACTTGTGTTTCTCAGTGGATGAGTAGTAATTTTCTCAAAACTAAATAAGGAGAAAACAGAAATCTTAGCGATTAGCAAAAATGGATATAGCGAGGGTATTAGAAATAAAGTTGATCCATTAGGATTAGAAGTCAAGACAGAGGTAAAGAATTTAGGGGTAATTATTGACTCTGACCTGAATATTAAATCACATATTAATCAGATCACTAGGACAGCATTTTTTAATTTAAGAAATATAACAAAAATTAGATGCCTTATAACTTTGCAAGATGCCGAAAGATGAGTTCACGCTTTTATTTTTAGTCGACTAGATTACTGTAACACACTCCTGTCCAGACGACCCAAAGAAGACATCAATCGGCTACAACGAGTGCAAAACGAGCTGCTAGAGTCTTAACTAGAAAAAGAAAATCTGAGCACATCACCCCAGTTCTGATGTCACTACATTGGTTACCAGTGCCATTTAGAATTGACTTTTAAATACAGTTTATGGCTTACAAAGCCTTAAATAATCTGCCCCATCCTATATTTCAGAATGTCTCTCACCTTACACTCCAAATTGTAACCTTAGATCTTCAAATGAGGGTCTGCTTAGAATTCCAAGAGCTAAACTTAAAAGAAGTGGTGAGGCGGGCGGCCTTCTGCTGTTATGCACCTAAATTCTGGAATAGCCTGCCAATAGGAATTCACCAGGCTGATACGGTGGAGCACTTTAAAAAAACACTAAAAGTCCATTATTATCAGAAGGTTGCCGGTTTGAATGCCGTAAATGCCAAAAAGGGACTCTGCTCTGTTGGGCCCCTGAGCAAGGCCCTTAACCTGCAATTGCTGAGCGTTTTGAGTAGTGAGAAAAGCGCTATATAAATGCAAAGAATTATTATTATTGTACATTCATAGCTACATTTTAGTGTAACCCTGATATTCTGTATATGTATTTAATTATCGTCTTTATTGTGGCTCCCCAATCCATACTAACCCCTACTTTCTCTGCTGTTCTTTTTCCGTTTTTCTGTGGTGCTGATCTGCACCACCACCACCACCTGATCAGGGCACCATGATGTCCCTACATTGATGGATTGAAGCCCAGAGGTCCACATGACCATCATCATCGTCTAATTCTTCCACGTGAAGCCTGTAAACAATGAGGACTGATTGAGATCATTGATGTTAGGTAGAATGCCTAGGGGAGGCTGGGTGGTCTCGTGGCTTCGGAACCCCTCAGATTTTTTTTTTTTTTTTTTTTCTCCAGCCCTCTGGAGTTTTTTTTTTGTTTGTTTGTTTTGTTTGTTTTGTCCTCCCTGGCTATCGGACCTTACTTTATTCTTTGTTAATTATTACTGCCTAATTTTATTTTTATATATTTTCTTTCTTCATCTTGTTAAACACTTTGAGCTACATCATTTGCATGAAAATGGCGAATTATACAACAACATTCACATCATTTCAAGCCATACTTTTTTCAAAGCACCCACATGTAAAACTACTTTTTGCTCTGAAAACACAGAAAAACGTGATTCCTCCCCTACAACTCTATGGCAAGTCCAAATGGTTTCGATTTTCTAATAGCCATTCACAAATTGTGAAGGTGAGCTCTTGTATCTCTAGCAGGGCATACAGCGGGCACACACATTGGGGCGACTGTGCAGACAGAGGAGGCTCATTGAAAGTTCAAGCCAGCACAGACATACACTTGATGCTTTGTGTGCTAAGACCACTTGGACTATTTAATTCCTTCTGAGCAGATCCTTGGCCTTCCATCAAAATTTCCCCATTACAATAGGAAGATCAAGTAATCTATTTGTTTTTTGGTTTTAAATTAGTTTTCAAAAAGTTAAAAATTGTTCATGTTCTCCTCATTTTGTTTTTCTGGGTTTGTTGCCATTTTGTGGAAATCCTATTGATGGCTGTTAAGCTGTTGTTAGATGAAGTTAACTGGAAATTTGTGGCACGTGACCTCATCGGTGTTACCTCCCTTAGCTGGGATTCAATTCCTTGTTTTTGGGCCATTTTGATTGCATTTATTTTTCTTCTTCTTCTTCTTCTTCTTCTTCTTCTTCTTCTTCTTCTTCTTCTTCTTCTTCTTCTCAGCTGCTCCCGTTAGGGGTTGCCACAGCGGATCATCTTCTTCCATATCTTCCTATCCTCTCCATCTTGTTCTGTCACACCCATCACCTAACATGTCCTCTCTCATCACATCCATAAACCTTCTCTTAGGCCTTCCTCTTCTCCTCTTGCCTGTCAGCTTTATCCTTAGCACCCTTCTCCCAATATACCCAGCATCTCTCCTCTGCACATGTCCAAACCAACACAATCTCGCCTCTCTGACTTTGTCTCCCAACCGTCCAACCTGAGCTGACCCTCTAATGTCCTCATTTCTAATCCTGTCCATCCTCACCACACCCAATGCAAATCTTAGCATCTTTAACTCTGCCACCTCCAGCTCTGTCTCCTGCTTTCTGGTCAGTGTCACCGTCTCCAACCCATATATATATTATTATATTAATGTTACTTTTTGTTAATTTTCTGTGTGCCTTGTGTCTTGTGAGTGGCGGGGCCACTTCACCATCACTCCTAAAGAGAGTCCTGAGCCTACTAAAGCAAGGCATTCCCACAATTCCTAGCAGTTCATTTGAATGTGTTAGGGAGTTGGTGAGTGTTATTGTGAGTCTCTGATCAAGCTTATTATGTTTTCTGGATTTTTGACCCCCTCCCTGTGGTGGAGTGGTGCCTCTCAGGCTAGGGATGAGCACTGGTAATCGTAATCGTAAGGTCGCCGGTTCAAATCCTGTAAACGCCAAAAGTGACTAAACTCCATTGGGCCCTTAAGCATCCCCTTAACCTGCAATTCCACCGTCCTGGGGGTGACCTTAATCTCCATCCAGCTCTTCATGTAGGTCCTCCAACCTGCAGGGAATAACCTGAGGGTTGGTGGCAGAATTGGTACTCCAGCCACCATAAAAACCCTCACGCTGTTCCATTCCAACTAGTGTGGTGCTGAGCTGCCACCCGTCACATGGCTGCACTCGGGTCCTAAACTGGGGTCCTGAGTTGGTTTGTCATGTGGTGGGTGCGGCAATGCGTTGTATCAGTCCGTGTTCCTAACCTCTCTCTCTCTCTCTATTGGAATAATGAACTGGGAGTTTGTTCGCCTTGGATTGCCTTTACGGGAAACTCATTTTTGCATTTTTGTGCTCCACAGAGCTTTGTTTTCCTGCAGAACATTCTCTTTAAGAATCAGTCTTTAATTTTATAAGGATTCCATGTGGTCCTTTACTTACTAGCCCAGATTTTTGATAGGAACTCCCCATTTAGTGGACATTTTTTGGTATCATTTGGGACTTAACGTGCTTTGGGACTCTCGACCGGCATAACAAATATAAAAGAGTCAGCATTGTAAATGTCCTGGTTACATAAGTAACAAATGAAATCTGACAAATGAGAGGAGACCGCTCAGTCCATCAAGCCTAAGCTAAGCTCTCCTAATATCTCCTCCAGATTCTTCTTAAAGGTTCTCAGGGCTTCAGTTTCAACTCCATGACTTGGTAGCTTATTCCGGAGTCCCACAACTCTTTGCATAAAGAAGAGCTTCATGTCTTCAGTCCTAAATGCTCTTCCCCTTAATGTCCTCCAGGACGTGATTCACCGTTAAGTTAAAAGAATTCAGCAGGATCTACTTTATCAATGCCTTTGAGCAGTGGCCCCTAACCCTTTTAACACAAAGGACCGCTTTACTAGAAGCAAATTTGTCTAGGGACCACCAGGTGGGGTGTTGGGTTTGGGGCTGGATTAGGGGCAGGTTCATAGGGCAGCTTTATACATGATTTACATTACATTTCTGTTATTATTAAGTTAGAATATTGTAATAGAAATCATACAGCTTACCATAATGCAGAATCAGTGGTTTTTCCAGCAATCAGATGATCCCATCTGGGGACAGCAGTGACACACGAACTGTGTTGCTTATGTTCAGTCTACTCCGTAATCTCATTTAGGTTGCTGTCACTGCAGAAAACGCTGCCTCGCAAAGATAGGATGTTGGAAATGAGCAGCTTCAATAGCTTCTTTCATGATATTTTAATCTTCTCCTGTCTACAAGTTATCCATCCATCCATTATCCAACGCCCTAAATCCAAACTACAGGGTCACAGGGTCTGCTGGAGCCAATCCCAGCCAACACAGGGCGCAAGGCAGGGAACAAACCCCGAGCAGGGTGCCAGCCCATCGCAGGGCACACACACACACCAAGCACACGCACACCCACACACCAGGGACAATTTAGGATCGCCAATCCACCTAACCTGCATGTCTTTGGACTGTGGGAGGAAACCCACGAAGACACGGGGAGAACGTGCAAACTCCACGTAGGGAGGACCCGGGAAGCGAACCCAGGTCTCCTAACTGCGAGGCATCAGCGCTACCCACTGCACCACCATGCCACCCATCTATAAGTTATGCTGACGAGAATTTTTCGCAGCATTGGCTTCAAACATGGCTTGTCTATTTAATCTCCCGATCTTTCATTCAAAAACTGTTCCGGTCGACTCCTTTGAACATCATGTCTGTCATATAAACTACAGGAACAGGCAGCCACCTGCTTGTTCCTCAAGCTGTTTGCTTATTCTCATGCAGTGCAGCTCTTCTTATTCTACTGTGCTCGACATCCATTGGCTGCCAAAATAATAAATCCGCACGGTACACTCTCTGCACAACATGAGATTTGGAACGGTGATGACAAGCGACATGACGGTGTGTCCTACTCATATAACCTGACACTCTGACAGGCGGCGAGACTCAGCACCTGCATTCTTTGAATTTGATGTACTCTCTGACAAGAAGTCGTGTCGAGACTCGCAGCATTTAGATTCTTACTAATGTAGTGTTTCAGTGGAGTCTTTGCATTTCTATGGAATCTGTGAGGTGTTAGAACCAGGCGTTCAAAAGGTCAAAATAGAATCGGAAAAATGCTAGTGAAGCCAAAAACTATTTATTTGAGTAGTACTCCGGTACAAAGTCGTTGGATGAGAATTTAAAAACCCTTAGGGACAAAAAAGGAGGAAATCACTGAAAATGAGAAGGAAGTAGCAAATGAACTGAACAAATGATTCACCCGAGTGCTTGTAAAGGAAGAAACAAATGGAATGCCCCACGCACACTTAAAACAAATTCGACTTCATAGAATTTAAAGCAGAGAGTCAGATGTGCTTCAAACCTTTGTCACACACGTGCGAATAGGAGGCAGCTAATGGGCCTGAATAATGATAATTCCACACCAGTTTTGGGGGGAGAGGTGCCACTGTCTTTCTCTTTCAATCCTCTGCAGACCCTCCCACCAGGTTCCGGTATCTATGACGACGACACCTATCATGATGTCACTTCCGGTTCAGGAGCCTATGATGACATCACATTCGGCTCCACAGTCTATGATGACATCACGTCCGGTTCAGGAGCCTATGATGACATCACTTTTGGCTCCACAGCCTATGATGATGTCATGTCCGGTTCAGGAGCCTATGATGACATCACTTTTGGCTCCACAGCCTATAATGAATTAATTTCCGGTTCAAGTGCTTATGAGGACGTAATTTCCGGTTCCAGGCTTTAAAGCCACCATCTTAACTGCTGTAAATCAGTTCTGTCTTGGACTTTGTACCAGTCACAACTCTCTAAAATGTACCCATTTGCAGCCTGGGCATATTACATGGGTGGCTGCCCCAAACCTTTTTGATGTCTTCTGTGTATTTTTATCACACCCTTCAATAGTAGGAAAACTAATTAAACCCCCAGACCTGATGGGATTTCACCAACTGTATTGGAAGAAATGAAAGACATTATCTATAATCCTTTGTTAAGGCAGTGAGTCTTACTTCTGTACCACGTAAAATTATGAAAACTATAACAAGTATCTTCTTCTTACTATCTATCCTATACAATGCCTTTCTTGTTAATCTATCTACAATTTTAATTTTGCCTTTAACACTATCTATCTATCTATCTATCTATCTATCTATCTATCTATCTATCTATCTATCTATCTATCTATCTATCTATCTATCTATCTATCTATCTATCTATCTATCTATCTATCTATCTATCTATCTATCTATCTATCTGAAATATTATAATAAATAACAGCCATAATGCGTTTATAAGACGAAGATCCTGCCAGACCAATCTGTTAGATATTTTGAACAGGCAACGCGAAAACAGAGACAAGCAAAGCATATGAGAGAATTGACTTTGAGTTTTAAAAACCCTTTGCCTCGATTAAACACCAAATATTAATTTTGAAATTCAAAGCTGTAGGCATCTGAGGGGACTTATAACACTGGATGTCAAGCCAATAAGCCGGCAGGAGGCAAACAATATGGAGAAGAGGGAGAATGGAGAGAGGTCATTAGTGGGGTCCCTCAGGGGTCTGTCCTTGGTCTGTTGCTTTTTCTGGTTTACATTAATGACTTTGATTTTAGTATCATTAGTAGACTTGTGAAATTTGCAGATGCCAACAAAATTGGAGGGACAGCAGATACTGAGGAAGCAGTAAAAACAAGAAAGACCTGAACAAGCTTCAGAACTAGACAAAGACTTGGAGTGTGCACTTTAATGCAGAAAAGTGCAAAGTGGGTAAAGACAAGATGGGAGACTCTGACCTACAGGAGGCAACCGGTTAAGGAATTTAGGTGTTTATGTTGACATCATTTAAAAAATGTGTAGATGTGATTAAAAAGGCAAATAAAATGTTGGGGTACATCATATAAACTGTTGTATATAAACTGAGAGGTGTTATGCTCAGACCATTTAATGCACTGGTGAGACCACATCTTGGATCCTTTGTGCAGTTCTGGTCACTACTTTAGAAGAAAGACAGAGCAGCACTCGAAGCTGTGCTGAGGAGATCAACAAGGTGAAGCCAGGACTGAAGGACATGTCCTACTGTGACAGACTCAGAGAGTTAAACCTGCTTAGTCTCCTGCATGGGGACCTCATCCAGGTCTTCAAAATCCTCAGAGGCATGGATATAATATATGCAGTAGAATTCTCTTCAACATAACGGTGAATCACGTATTTGAGGAGACCAGTGGAAATTATGGGAAAGGTCATGTAGGACCAAAGCCTGGAATTACTTCTTTACGCAAAGAGTTGTGGAAATCTGGAACAAACTACCAAGACATGTAGTTGTAGGAGAAGCTTTGACAAACTTTAAGAAGAATCTGGATGAGATATCAGCACAGCTTAGCTATTGCCTAAACAAAGGAGCTTGATTGACTGAGTGGTCCCCTCTCATTTGTTAACTGTTTTATTTTCTTATGTCTGAATTTTCATCTTTTACGAGTGGACAGTGTAAATGAAAATGGATTGGGGTCCCACAGGATGCCCCATTTAATATCGGAGTCCAAAGGAGGAAATCTGGGCACATGCATACCAGAACATTTGTATTAAATTTCACCTTTCTACTGTAAAATGAGCAAAATGATAAAAATACAAATAGAGAAGTATAAAGAGTACTAGCCAACCCGCGGCATACCATACACCACATAATCAGGCCGGTTTTTTAATGATTTTTAAGCACAGAGAGAAAATTAACATTTGAAAAATCGGTAATGTAATAAATTAGGAAGAAAAGCAACATTGTAACAATGCACGGAACGAACCAACACACAATCGTCCGTGACTGAAAACTGGTGGACCGCCATCGCGCCTTCTCCTGCCAGACGGAGGGATGGGGGTGCCCGGCGCGGAGTGTAGAACGGGAGGAGAGGAGAAGGACGTCCATTCCGCTCCCTCCGTCATGCTAGTCTGCTGCTTTCTCGTTCAGTATGCACTGCCCGCTCATGTGCCCACCTCCAACTCGTCACTTGAGTCGCCGTCTTTGCACAGTCCAGATGTACCTGTGACTCACGTAGACGTCTCATTGCTCTGTGCGGTTTTGGCTGCTTTTCTATATATAATCCACCAAGACACCCGACCACGGTAGTAGCGAGATTGGAGGGCGGTGTGCACAAAGGGTAGGGACGTAACCAGTGGGAGCGTATGAGTCGCACTTAGTGGGAATTCCACGGTTTGCAGCCCGAATGGGATTCAACGGCTTACCCACGCCTCTCTGCGCCGGGTAGACGCACGCTCAATGTCATGCATAATTATTTATTGAATGCTAAACACTTCTGGAAAGACACAGTTGTCTAAAACGGGTTGGTGTGAGAATACAACAGTAAGTGAATGAAAAGATGGAACTCTGGAGAGAGCAAAATACAACACAATAGTAAACCTGGCATAACAAACGCATAATTATTTATTGATGGTTGAACACTTCTGGAAAGACACAGTTGTCTAAAAAGGGAGGGTTTGAGGATACAACAGAAAGTGAATGAAAAGATGGAACTCTGGAGAGAGCAACATATAATTGTCCGTGAGTGAAGAAGACGTATGTTTGTCGCGGATGCAAATTGCTGTATGTAGCGTGTAAAACAGTTTGCGATGGTGCACGCGGTCGTGCGTCGTAACCGAAAACTCGCTTTTTAAAGACTGCTAACTTCATTGTGTTTTAACCTCAGTTGTTAAGGATTGTTTTAAGGATCCCATGGGATACCCCTCGCAAACCGTTTTACACACTGCATATGGCGACTCACCTCCGCGAGAAACACGCCTATATGAACAGTCAGCGTGGCTCGGAGGTACATGAGGCCTCTACGACAGACGAATATAAATGGCGCCGTTCCTTCTGTGTCGTCGCGTCCGAGTTGGTGGGCGTGGCTCTGCGAGTTGTTGTCGTCGTATCCAATGATCTTGGAGTTGGTGGCCGTGGGTCCTTCCTGCGTGCGCCATAGGTGTCTTACTTGTCGGCGGCTTAGTGAATCCACGCCCCTTCCGGCGTGCTTTTCATGGGTGTCTTGCCTTAGTGAATTATATATATAGATAATAATGATACAAATAATAATAATGATGATGAATAATAATATGAAATGAATAATAATAATAATAATAATAATAATACTGCCAAAGTATGTCTTTTGCGTGGCATATCTTTAAATGGGAAAACCGCTTAGGTGTCCGGTCATTTACCCGACACTGTTCAGTATAACAGTTAATCTCAAGAACAAGTTTTTTGATCGCGTCATCGTCGAGAAATAACTTCAAATGCGTAAGTGGATCTTGGCTGTCAACGTTCACTTTTATTCCTGGTTGCTCCACAAAATCAAAACGAGGTGGTGCTGGTTTATTTGACGCAGGGTCAGTAGAGACCCAAACGCGATTGAGCGTCACTTTCAGATTCACCAGAATCACTTTCACTGACCATTTCAGCTTCATTGCCTGAAGACAGATTCACCTCGTCAACACTGCTCATGAGAGGCATTTCTTATGAAACGCCATCACGAGGCTAGGAGAAGACGTATCTACATCGTTGGTAACGCTTGGGCCTGATGCCTACACAAGACGGCACGCCGAGTAATGCTCAGCACTAACACTGTTAGCATTTGTACAGGTCGAGTAGTCCTCTGGTCTAAGGCTTATGCGAGATGCGTCTATACAGATGCACGAGTGACACTCGGGACTAACGCTTTTACAACTGTTTTCACGCTAAGGAGGTTAATAGAGGAAACGTCAACGGGTTCTCCACGGCTTTCTCTTCCTTCACTCTAAGGAAACAGAACAAATGTCAATGGCGCTGTCACATCACACCCATTTCTTTCCCCATACTGATCCAGCACAAACCCGCAAAACTCTCCCCAGGCTCTCTCGCGTTTGACAACAGAAACGGTAAAACACGACGAATAGTTCTTCTTTTGGTTTCTGCCCAAAACAAACTTGAAAGACAGTGAGACGTCTCATGTTAATATTTTTTACGTTTGGGTTAAGAAAACCAGAGCGAGAATTTTCCTCTTCGTTTTTTTTGTGAACAGACCAGAGTGTCACTGAGAATTTTCTGCCCATTTCTTAAGCCCGTCTAAACAAAAATAGGAGGCTAGGATTCAATTACCTGCTCATTTTTTGCTCTGTCTAAACAAATGACAGCGTCAACGAGACCTATCGTGGAATGTGTAAACATGCTAGAACATCACGGACAAGTCTCCTGCTCCATACAAACGGCAGAGTGATTGAGAATGTGTCTTGTTATTGCTTTACGCCTGTACGCATACTCAGAAATCATCGAGAGCTGTCCTGGACTATTTCCTCCTTGGCAAACCGGAGGGTCTGATGGCTGGCTATATACCCTTACAGGGTTGCTTCAGAAGTGAGGCCCAACAGTTCTGGAACACATCTGCGTTGCTGCGCACGTACCACTCACGTCACTCCCGATCAATTTCTCCTGATGTTCACTGGAAAGACATGAAGTCCAGATGCTGGAAAGATGAGAGGTTTGGCAGGCGGCTCGAGCCGGACCGGTTTGATCTGGTTCTGACGAGATCTACCGCCTCTTCTGGAAGAGAAGCGGGCCGCAAGATTTTCATTGCAGACTTGCGGCCGGTGTGCTGTTAAATAGTGACGGGTGAGTCAGGAATATTCTGCGGTGATATCTGGAATAGTTCACCCTAAGCTGGGTGCAATTTGTTTAAAATCCTTTAGTGGATTTAGAAAAGTTGTGAAAGGCCTTTCATCTCGTAAACCTGATACAATAATTGATTTGTTCTATCTGTGCGTGGCTGCTTGATGTGGGCTAAGCCTGTTTAAATGATCCTGATTGACTGTTTTGCTTAGGCTTACGGAGAGAGCGGATCAAATCAAACCTTGTATGCGTTAACATTCTTAATGCTTGTTTAGCAGAGCACTGCTGGAGAGACCCCCCTATACCACCCCCCACCCCCCCATCGCCATACTCTTCTGTCTGCTCCAGGCCTTGGCAAATACATTTTCAGCTTTTAATTAAAAGAAGCTGCTGAGCGTCGTGTGTTTATCATTTTTGTCAACTTCAACTTCCTTTGCAGCACTAAGCTTGAAATCTTTGGATAAGCCATGATTGTTAATGATCTTCTGTAGATCTAGAAAGGGGCACGGCAGCGCCCGCCGTAATCCTGCTCTAAAATGCTTGAGGGGTAACTGTGCAGCCTGAGTCATTCCTGTCTGAGATGGCGTGATGTCCACCATGTGCCTGATCGGTTCAATCTCTGGAAATCGGACACTTCTAACTGTGGGGGAAATATCCAGACCCCTTCAGGTTACCGGTACACTTTGTTGTGTTGCACATTGTATTTTAAATCGATAAATGTGCCATTCTTACCCATCAATCCACTCTCAATAACATTTTCAGAAAGGTTTGCAAATATATTAAAAATCAACAGCTGAAATCTCTCATTCCTATTAGTATTCTTCTTCTGTACACCACAGCGGATCATCTTCTTCCATACCCTTCTGTCTTCTGCATCTTGTTCTGTTACACCCATCACCTGCATGTCCTCTCTCACCACATCCATAAACCTTCTCTTATGCCTTCCTCTTCACTGGCAGCTCTATCCTTAACATCCTTCTCCCAATATACTCAGCATCTCTCCTCTGCACATGTCATGTCCAAACCAACGCAATCTCACCTCTCTGACTTTGTCTCCCAACTTGAGCTGACCCTCTAATGTCCTCATTTCTAATCCTGTCCATCCTCGTCACACTCAATGCAAATCTTAGCATCTTTAACT
Organism: Polypterus senegalus; assembly: GCF_016835505.1. Taxonomy (NCBI): domain Eukaryota; kingdom Metazoa; phylum Chordata; class Cladistia; order Polypteriformes; family Polypteridae; genus Polypterus; species Polypterus senegalus. The sequence goes on from NC_053171.1 coordinate 18,397,582, forward strand.
CTGCCACCTCCAGCTCTGTCTCCTGCTTTCTGGTCAGTGCCACCGTCTCCAACCCATATAACAGAGCTGGTCTCACTACCGTCCTATAGACCTTCCTTTGCACTCTTGCTGATATCCGTCTGTCACAAATCACTCCTGATGCTCTTCTCCACCCATTCCACCCTGTCTGCACTCTCCTCTTCTCCTCTCTTCCACAATCTCTGTTCCTCTGTACTGTTGATCCCACATATTTAAACTCCTCCACCTTTGCCAACTCTACTCCCTGCATCCTCACCATTCCACTCACTTCCCTCTCATTCACACACATGTATTCTATTTTGGTGGTCCTACTGACCTTCATTCGTCTCCTTCTCCACCTCTCCAGGGTCTCAGCCTGCTCCCTACTCTTGCTACAGATCATAATGTCATCAGCAAACATCATAGTCCATGGGCACTCCTGTCGAATCTCATCGGTCAACCTGTCCTTCACCATTGCTCATTCCTCTAAGTATCGGGATTCTTAATTTGGTACTTTGTAGAAATCCCTTCACCAGCAATTACAGCTTCGAGTCTTCTCGGGTAGCTTTTCACACCTGGATTTGGACAGCTGATCTCATTCTTCCTGGCCGATCCATTAGATTGGATGGGAAGCATCTGTAAATCGCTATCTCCCGGTCTCATGTTCTGTGGACTTTGGCCTGGCCACTCAAGGACCCTCACAGACTAGTCTTAAAGCAACTCTAGCAATGTCTTGTCTGTATGCTTTGGGTCATTGTTGTGCTGAAATGTGAACTTTCATCCCAGGTTGCATGAAGGTTTTCTTCAAGAACCTCTCTGTATTTGTCTATATTCATTCTGACCAGTCTTCTTCTCCTTGCCTCTGAGGAACACCACCATAGCATGATGCTGCTATTCCCACCTTTACGTTGATGATGAGAAGTGCCTGGTCTTTACCAGACAAAGTGCTTGGAGTTCTGCCCAAACACTATCTCATCAGACCTGAGAAACTTTTCCCTACTGCTCCTTCAACTATCATATTCCTTTCACACTAGAGTGGCTTCCACCGAGCCACTCTACTTTAAATGTCTGATTGATGTGAGGATCATCCTTCTGTCAGGTTCTCCTATCTTGGCAGAGAATTTCTGAAACTCTAGTAGAGTGACCATTGGGTTCTTGGTCACATCCCTGATGAAGGCCCTTCTTGCCTGGTCACTCAATTTGGCCAGATGTCCCACTCTAAGAAGAGTCCTGGTGGTTCCAAACTTCTTCCCTTTTATGATCATTGAGGCCACTGAGCTCCTGGAAACAATCAAAGCTTTGAAGATAGTTTGATTCTCTTATTCTGCTCCATGCCTCAAAACAAGTTTATCACAGAGGACTGCAGAGAGTTCTTTGAACTTTGTTATAATGCAGTGAAAATTGCGGACCTTCCAAACATGGGAACGTGAGTGCCTTTGGGACGATGTGTAATTTCTCACAAACATTAAGAAGATTTTCTTTACACAAAGAACGATAGACACTTGGAATAAATGACCAAGTAGTGTGGTAGACAGTAGGACTTTAGGGACTTTCAAAACTCGACTTGATGTTTTTTTGGAAGAATTAAGTGGACAGGACTGGTGAGCTTCGTTAGGGTGAATGGCCTGTTCTCGTCTAGAGTGTTCTAATGTGCAAAGGGAACGTGAGTGCCTTTTTAAACGATGTGCAAACGATGGCCACAAGAGGGACTCCAATCAAGTTCTAGAAACATCTCAAAGGAGAATTAAAGCAAACGAGATGAACCTGAGCACAATTTGGAGTGACGCACCAAAGGGTCTGAACCCTTATAGGAACGAAAGATTTTAGTTTTTGGAATTTTAATACATTTTCAAATTAAATGTTTTCATGTAGTCATTGGGGGTTATTGAGTGTAGGTCGGTGGGCAAATCGATTCACAGTAATCCATGAAGTAAAAGGGTCACCGTTCCATCCTGTCACCATCCGAGATTTCGAAATAGCCTAATAAACTTTGCTCGCATTTCTTATCCTATTTTGATTACAGACCTTTTTTGGCAACGGTATTTGCGACTTTGATTTGTAGTTTTCGTTTTTGGGTTGGGCGACGTTTCTTTGAATTTCCGATCTTTTTTAGTTGACAGTGTCTCCTCTTTCATTCATTCTTTTTTTTCTCTTCACCTCCATTACTTAGCATAACATTTTGGGCGTAGGAGGAAAACTATTATAGCCGGGGAAACCAGACCCAGTTACCTGAAAACTGTGAGGCATCTGTGCCCACCATGGTGCCACCCAACACACGCTGGCTTAGTAAGCAATGCCGCAAAAGCAAATATAAACAAAGCATGTGGCCAAGAGAGATGCCATGACCTCCAGATACTAGGAGGTCTACCTCTCTTCCATCGGCCGAAGGTTGAAGGTCATCGATCATTATGATCGCTCTGAATGTATGGTGTGTGGGAGGCCATGGGTGGGCTGTTTTATGTTTTTCATTTATGTGTGTCCTGTTTTTAAACCATGGGGTTATGGGGTTCTCTGGGATTTTTAAACACCATTCTGAACTGTTCTGTTGTTAATAAATAAGTAATAAATAATGAAGAACTGGCAACACAAAACACACCGCCCCTTCGAGTTCAAACATCTCTGATCTCCTGTTCTGTTCGGGTTCAAAGGTTACAATGAAACGTGTCTTCCCTCTGGAGGTTCTGTCAAGAGCACAAAAACAGACACATGGCCGGCACTTAAGCCTCTGTGCTTTACCTCACCTAGCGAATACAGCCAGCTGGGGGCTGAGGGGTGAGTGTGTGTTTTTAAAAGAGTAAAACACATCACAAAAATAAAAAATGGAAGTAAAAGAAAAAGTTCCATCCAGGAACTGATGAGAGGCCGGGGGCGCGGACTGCCAGCGACCTCTCGAGGGATTTCTGCAGACGTTCTTGGCACGCTTTCTTTCGGCTGCTTGTGAGCTCTGCAGCTGCTCCTGCATTTTTTTTTTGCCACCTTCCTTTGCCAAACCAGCACTGAGGAAGCTTATTCTGCTGTTTGCTTTGGCTTGACCGGATTGGATTTGTTTCTGCCGTCACTGAAACATGCACGTATTTTAGGTGCCCACTCCTCTCGCAGAGGATGAGAGAAACAAACAAGCATCAGGAGGAGGAGGAGGAATCAGGATTCCAGCCATTTGCTTACAAGGGGCCATCAAGTCATCCAGAAAGTCACTTCAAAGCACTGGTGGTCCCTCCACTGGCTGTCCTTTGTGAGAATAAGTCCCACTGGCATTGTGGACAAGAATCAGTTAATTCTTTTTCTTCAAGGGTGGCACAGTGGCTGTAGAGTTTTCCTGGATTTTCCACTAGCTTTTCTGATATTCCACAAACGGAAGATGGGATAATCTGTATCTTTAAAATGGCCTAGTGTAGGAGAACAAGAGTGGCGTTTTGGGGTGGCAAGTGGGGCCTGTCCCATTCGAATGGATTTGTCAAGTGTCAGGGATGCCAGGGGCTATGACCCGGCCGGGACGCCAGGAGGGACCGGAAGAGGGTCAGAGCCCGCCTGATCACGGGGTGTGCCTTCCGGGTTGTTTTGGGAGCCACGGGTCAAGGGCTTGGAAGCTCTTCCTGTAGGGGCCGTGGCCACCGCCAGGAGGCGCCCCAATGCCTTGGGATTTGTTTCCCCAGCACTCCTGCCACACCAGGAAGTGCTGGGGGGAAGACTTGGGACGGTGCCCGGGGAGCAGCCGGGAGGACAGCCGACACTTCCGCCACGCTGGGGCGTGCCAGAAGATTGCCGGGAACACCTGGGCTCATCCGGTCCTCCATAAAGGGCCGCCTCCGTCATTCAGAGCTGGAGTCGGGTGGAAGGAGGACGAAGCAGTGGAGAGTGGAGGCGGCCCGAAGAAAGGCATTGTGGCCAGGACATTGGGAGTTTGGGGTTTGTGCACGTGACTGGGACTTTGTGACCATTGTTTGGGGTCTTGGTGACCGATATATTGTAAATAGTTTGTAAATAAACGTGTGGTGGTGTCATAACAACATGTCCGCCTGTCTGTGCCCGGGTACCGCTCACATCTGGCGAAGTCGGCAGGATGCTCCGCCTGTTACAAGGCGGAGACCTGTACAAAAAAATATTGTTGTGGACGGCCCGGTGCAGCAGGGGACCCCACCCACGCATCGTGCTGCGTGCACACAGCCCCGCTGGGTAAGGAACCCCACGGACCGCCAGGGGTCCGCGGGAGGGCCGTTATTCCCTGAAGCGGGCGGGCGGCGGCATTGGAAGAGTGCAGCGGTCTCCAACGAGAGCGCCGCTGCTGGAGGCGCCGGGACGGCATGGCGTCCGGAGAGGCCACACCGGCGACGCTCGGTATGACGGGACCTGGGAGGTGAGTTCCTGCCTATCGGCAGCCGGCCCTTGGGGCCGGGCGTGTTTTGTTTTCCAGGCAGGGACCTCCAGGATCCGCGCCAGTGGCGGGCGATGCTGGTTTGCGGGCTCCGCAGCACAGCGGCAGCCGCGAGGGCTGCGAAGGAGGAGACGCTGCAGCTCGAGAGGCGCTGGCAACAGCAAGGCTGCCGGCAAGCACGCCGCCGCAGAAAGGGAGCCAAGATGGCGCGGACCGAAGTCCTCCCCTGACAGGCACGCCATTGGACGGTGTGTCTTGCGTGCCCGCCGATGACTGTAGAGAGGCGGGACCAGGGAATGTCCATCACGGCAGGGGAGACCCGATTGGGCCGGAGGAGAAGGCCCACAGGAAGTGGCGGCGCCGGAGGCCGACAGTCAGGTAGGCTCGCGCCGGTTAACTTCCTGTCTTTGCCGGCTGCTTTGGCGGAGCTGGAGGCGCCCCTTCAGGGGGGGGCCCATTGCTCATTCCTCTAAGTATCGGGATTCTTAATTTGGTACTTTGTAGAAATCCCTTCACCAGCAATTACAGCTTCGAGTCTTCTCGGGTAGCTTTTCACACCTGGATTTGGACAGCTGATCTCATTCTTCCTGGCCGATCCATTAGATTGGATGGGAAGCATCTGTAAATCGCTATCTCCCGGTCTCATGTTCTGTGGACTTTGGCCTGGCCACTCAAGGACCCTCACAGACTAGTCTTAAAGCAACTCTAGCAATGTCTTGTCTGTATGCTTTGGGTCATTGTTGTGCTGAAATGTGAACTTTCATCCCAGGTTGCATGAAGGTTTTCTTCAAGAACCTCTCTGTATTTGTCTATATTCATTCTGACCAGTCTTCTTCTCCTTGCCTCTGAGGAACACCACCATAGCATGATGCTGCTATTCCCACCTTTACGTTGATGATGAGAAGTGCCTGGTCTTTACCAGACAAAGTGCTTGGAGTTCTGCCCAAACACTATCTCATCAGACCTGAGAAACTTTTCCCTACTGCTCCTTCAACTATCATATTCCTTTCACACTAGAGTGGCTTCCACGAGCCACTCTACTTTAAATGTCTGATTGATGTGAGGATCATCCTTCTGTCAGGTTCTCCTATCTTGGCAGAGAATTTCTGAAACTCTAGTAGAGTGACCATTGGGTTCTTGGTCACATCCCTGATGAAGGCCCTTCTTGCCTGGTCACTCAATTTGGCCAGATGTCCCACTCTAAGAAGAGTCCTGGTGGTTCCAAACTTCTTCCCTTTTATGATCATTGAGGCCACTGAGCTCCTGGAAACAATCAAAGCTTTGAAGATAGTTTGATTCTCTTATTCTGCTCCATGCCTCAAAACAAGTTTATCACAGAGGACTGCAGAGTTCTTTGAACTTTGTTATAATGCAGTGAAAATTGCGGACCTTCCAAACATGGGAACGTGAGTGCCTTTGGGACGATGTGTAATTTCTCACAAACATTAAGAAGATTTTCTTTACACAAAGAACGATAGACACTTGGAATAAATGACCAAGTAGTGTGGTAGACAGTAGGACTTTAGGGACTTTCAAAACTCGACTTGATGTTTTTTTGGAAGAATTAAGTGGACAGGACTGGTGAGCGTTAGGGTGAATGGCCTGTTCTCGTCTAGAGTGTTCTAATGTGCAAAGGGAGCGTGAGTGCCTTTTTAAGCGATGTGCAAGCGATGGCCACAAGAGGGACTCCAATCAAGTTCTAGAAACATCTCAAAGGAGAATTAAAGCAAGCGAGATGAACCTGAGCACAATTTGGAGTGGCGCCAAAGGGTCTGAACCCTTATAGGAGCGAAAGATTTTAGTTTTTGGAATTTTAATACATTTTCAAATTAAATGTTTTCATGTAGTCATTGGGGGTTATTGAGTGTAGGTCGGTGGGCAAATCGATTCACAGTAATCCATGAAGTAAAAGGGTCACCGTTCCATCCTGTCACCATCCGAGATTTCGAAATAGCCTAATAAACTTTGCTCGCATTTCTTATCCTATTTTGATTACAGACCTTTTTTGGCAACGGTATTTGCGACTTTGATTTGTAGTTTTCGTTTTGGGTTGGGCGACGTTTCTTTGAATTTCCGATCTTTTTTAGTTGACAGTGTCTCCTCTTTCATTCATTCTTTTTTTTCTCTTCACCTCCATTACTTAGCATAACATTTTGGGCGTAGGAGGAAAACTATTATAGCCGGGGAAACCAGACCCAGTTACCTGAAAACTGTGAGGCATCTGTGCCCACCATGGTGCCACCAACACACGCTGGCTTAGTAAGCAATGCCGCAAAAGCAAATATAAACAAAGCATGTGGCCAAGAGAGATGCCATGACCTCCAGATACTAGGAGGTCTACCTCTCTTCCATCGGCCGAAGGTTGAAGGTCATCGATCATTATGATCGCTCTGAATGTATGGTGTGTGGGAGGCCATGGGTGGGCTGTTTTATGTTTTTCATTTATGTGTGTCCTGTTTTTAAACCATGGGGGTTATGGGGTTCTCTGGGATTTTTTTAAACACCATTCTGAACTGTTCTGTTGTTAATAAATAAGTAATAAATAATGAAGAACTGGCAACACAAAACACACCGCCCCTTCGAGTTCAAACATCTCTGATCTCCTGTTCTGTTCGGGTTCAAAGGTTACAATGAAACGTGTCTTCCCTCTGGAGGTTCTGTCAAGAGCACAAAAACAGACACATGGCCGGCACTTAAGCCTCTGTGCTTTACCTCACCTAGCGAATACAGCCAGCTGGGGGCTGAGGGGTGAGTGTGTGTTTTTAAAAGAGTAAAACACATCACAAAAATAAAAAATGGAAGTAAAAGAAAAAGTTCCATCCAGGAACTGATGAGAGGCCGGGGGCGCGGACTGCCAGCGACCTCTCGAGGGATTTCTGCAGACGTTCTTGGCACGCTTTCTTTCGGCTGCTTGTGAGCTCTGCAGCTGCTCCTGCATTTTTTTTTTGCCACCTTCCTTTGCCAAACCAGCACTGAGGAAGCTTATTCTGCTGTTTGCTTTGGCTTGACCGGATTGGATTTGTTTCTGCCGTCACTGAAACATGCACGTATTTTAGGTGCCCACTCCTCTCGCAGAGGATGAGAGACAAGTTATATTCTCCAGTTATATTTTGATAAAGTCTGCATGTTATCTTGCAAAAATGTAGCTGAATACTGTAATGAGAAAATCAGGTGTATGCTAACATTATTATTATTAAATTATACAGTCCACACATCTCCTCCTTGAACCGTCACCTTATCGTGGTGGGGGGGTTTGCGTGTCCCAATGATCCTAGGAGCTATGTTGTCCGGGCTTTATGCCTGGTAGAAACCACCCAAGGCAAACTGGTCCTAGGTGAGGGATGAGACAAAGGCGGTTCAACAAACCTCAATGATGGCGAAACCTTTGGACGACGTTTTCCCTTGCCCGGACGTGGGTCACCGGGGCCCCCCTCTGGAGCCAGGCCGGTACACACATACCGGTAACAGCGTTTGACTTAACTGGCCCAGCGTGGGGTTGGTGAGCCGTTGGCCCCACACACCCCTAAGGCTGCCTCTGTAAGAGAGTAAGATCATAGGGGATCTTTTTCTCATCTCGATCATCCATCCCCATCTATCCCCGTCTTTTACGTCATTTTCTGCCACACCAACTGCCTGCATATCATCCCTCACCACTTCCATAAACCTCCTTTTTTTCCTCTTGCCTGGCAGATTCACCCACAAAGCTCTTTTTCCCGATGTACCCCTCATCTCTCCTCTGCACATACCCAAAGCATCTCCATATGGCCTCTGTCACTTGGTTACCAAACTGTCGTCATCTGGGCAGAAAGCAGAAGTGATGTTATCAGGCCCAAGAACCAGAAGTGATTTCATCCGGGCAGGAACTGGAAGTGATGTCATCAGGCCCAAGAACCAGAAGTGATTTCATCCGGGCAGGAACTGGAAGTGATGTCATTGGGCCAAGGAACCAGAAGTGATGTTGTCCAGGCAAGAACCAGAAGTGATATCATTGGGCCCAAGAACCAGAAATGATGTCGTCCGGGCAGAAAGCGGAAGTGATGTCATCGGGCCCAGGAACCAGAAGTGATGTCGCCCGGGCAGGAACTGAAACTGATGTTATTGGGCCCGGAATTGGAGGTGACGTTATCAAACCCAGGCAGAGTTTCCCATGTTTGGTCTAGAGTGAAAAAAGAGAAAGTATCAGTGCACTCTGCCATCTCCTGCTCCGGCGTGGAATTATCCATTTTTGAGCCCTTTAGCTGCCTCTCATGTGACACTCTCTTAGAATGGTAGCACAGCTAGTAATTTAAATAAACACAAATGCAAATTTCACATGTGGAAAAAGTAAGCCCACCCTTCCATTCATTACTATTTAAAAAACCTGAAATAAGAATCAGGTCCAAATGATCAGAACATCATTAGAGAGGTATCTAATCTGAACCTTTCCATTGAAACCTCAGACATTTAGTTTGGTTTGTTCTTTGTAGTTGAAGTGTGTGTTTGGGAAGGGATTGAAAAAAGATCTCCAACCAATTGGAAATCAACCATTCCATCTTATCTACAGGCGGAGATTTCAAACCACAGCCAGCTTGTCCAGTTCACGTCATCCCCGCAAGTTCAGAACACAAGATGCTGAAAGAAAGCCTCTAAGAACCCCAGAATTTCTTCACAGGACCCTCAAGTAGTCCATGGGTCTACCATTAGTAAGAGGCTGCACATGTTGGTTCTACATTGGGATGTGTGTCAGGAGGAAAGAAATTAGGGTTAAGGTTAAGGGGTCAGCAGCCACTTCTCCAGTGGATAGAGTCGGGTGGAAAAGGACAAAGCTTGTGGGAGGAGGAGTGGCGGCGTGTAAAGGCAAAGGAAGAAAAGAACCCGGGGTCCTTTATTGAAGACCTGTGATGTAAGGGTGGGAGGCAAGTTCTCACATCAAAAAATAAAAGTGTGCTGCACTGGTACTTGTGTCCGTGCCTGTCTGTGTTGGGTAGGGTGGCTGGCCTGGTGGTCCACATTATCAAAGCAGAACAAAACGAGATGTCAGGAGAATCCTTCACAAAGTCATTTCACGTAGCAGACTGCCACAAGGAGACAATAGCTTGGTCACTATCCATCCATCCATCCATCCTTCTTCTTCCGCTTATCCGGGGTCGGATTGCAGGGGCAGCAGCTTCAGCAGAGAGGCCCAGACTTCCCTCTCCCCGGCCACTTCTTCCAGCTCTTCCGGGAGAATCCCAAGGCGTTCCCAGGCCAGCCGGGAGACATAGTCCCTCCAGTGTATCCTGGGTCTTCCCAGGGGCCTCCTCCCGGTTGGACGTGCCCAGAACACCTCACCAGGGAGGCGTCCAGGAGGCATCCTGATCAGATGCCTGAGCCACCTCATCTGACTCCTCTCGATGCGGAGGAGCAGCGGCTCTACTCTGAGCTCCCTATCTTTAAGGGAAAGCCCAGACACTCTGCAGAGGAAACTCATTTCAGCCACTTGTATTCGTGATCTCGTTCTTTCGGTCACTACCCATAGCTCATGACCATAGGTGAGGGTAGGAGCGTAGATTGACTGGTAAATTGAGAGCTTTGCCTTATGGCTCAGCTCCTTTTTCACCACGACAAACCGATGCAGAGCCCGCATCACTGCAGATGCCGCACCGATCCGCCTGCCGATCTCACGCTCCATTCTTCCCTCACTCTTGAACAAGACCCCGAGATACTTGAACTCCTCCACTTGGGGCAGGATCTCTCCCCCAACCCTGAGAGGGCACTCCAACCTTTTCCGGCTGAGGACCATGGTCTCGGATTTGGAGGTGCTGATTCTCATCCCAGCCACTTCACACTCCGCTGCGAACCGATCCAGAGAGAGCTGAAGATCATGGCCTGATGAAGCAAACAGGACAACATCATCTGCAAAAAGCAGTGACCCAATCCTGAGTCCACCAAACCGGACCCCTTCAACACCCTGGCTGCGCCTAGAAATTCTGTCCATAAAAGTTATCAACAGAATCGGTGACAAAGGGCAGCCCTGGTGGAGTCCAACTCTCACTGGAAACGGGCTCGACTTACTGCCGGCAATGCGGACCAAGCTCTGACACCACTTGTACAGGGACCGAACAGCTCTTATCAGGGGGTCCGGTACCCCATACTCCTGGAGCACCCCCACAGGATTCTCCCATCTCTGGGACTGAGGTCACCGAGGTGGTCAAAAAACTCCTTGGTGGGAGGGCCCCGGGGGTGGATGAGATACGCCCGGAGTTCCTCAAGGCTCTGGATGTTGTAGGGCTGTCTTGGTTGACACGTCTCTGCAACATCGCATGGGCATCGGGGACAGTGCATCTGGATTGGCAGACCGGGGTGGTGGTCCCCCTCTTTAAAAAGGGGGACGGAGGGTGTGTTCAACTACAGAGGGATCACACTCCTCAGCCTCCCTGGAAAAGTCTATTGGGGTTCTGGAGAGGAGGGTCCGTGGATAGTGAACCTCGGATTCAGGAGGAACAGTGTGGTTTTCGTCCTGGTCGCGGAACAGTGGACCAGCTGTACACCCGTAGCAGAGTCCTGGAGGGTGCATGGGAGTTTGCCCAACCAGTCTACATGTGTTTTGTGGACTTGGAAAAGGCGTTCGACCGTGTCCCTCGTGGAATCCTGTGTGGGTGCTCCAGGAGTATGGGGTACCGGACCCCCTGATAAGAGCTTGGTCACTATGAAAGCACCAATTATCTTTATAGATGATCCTTGTGAAACGTTGGACTTCACAAAACCATCCCGTGCCCCCATGCCCTTCGGCCTTTAATATGATTCCCATCTCTAAAACTACTGTTAAACTGACATAAGAACATAAGAAACTGGACCACCGTGAGGCGGCCATTCAGTCCATCAGAGTGTTCTGTGTATGTAATAGTTAAGCTGTCCCAGTGCCTCATTCAAGTCCTTCTTGAAGGTTATCAAGGCTTCAAATTATACTACGTCTCGGTAGTCTTCATGTCATCCCATGTCACTCCCTAGTGGTTCCTTGTTAAAGGTTCTGCCATCAGGACCTCTTTAGCCCCTTTTGTGCTTACTTCACTCAATCTCTCTTTCTGCACTTATCCCTATGGAAGCACACACATTGGGGTTGTTTGGCAGATGTGTCCCCTTCTGCCCACCGGAGACACGCATATCTTCTGTGTTTGGGTCCTCTTCTCATTTTCTAGTTAAAAGAAACAGCAGCAGGTAAAAGAAATAAAAAGCATTCAGAGCACCTTCTATAATGAGAGAGTGCACAGAAAAAAAAAATCGGAGATCTCCCGTGATCCCCCCTCTAAGCCTCTATTGTCACAACAAACAGAGAGCAGCTTAGAGAAGGGGGGCTTGGGATTAGCCGGCACTGGCAATGCTGGAAAACACTCAACTCCAGCAGCACAGCAATGCAGCCTTCTGCCTCAGGGCTGAGTGTTGTCAGTGGCCTTGTTGCTAGCACGGTAAGGTCCAATGGTCTGATGTCACCTCAGTGAAGGGGGCACAAGTGGACAAAGGCTGCACCAGGCTGAAAGTGGGCAGCTAAACTTGAGGCTTGCTTCGATTTAGTCCAACGTTAAAGTCATATATGGAGTGATCACAAACTTAGAAGTCTCAAGTTGGGAGGTGGGCACCAAAGACAAAGACCAGTCAGTGCTGAGAGATTTAGACCAAACTTGAGAGACCCAAAGACAAGGACTGAACACTTAGGAGGGGTTGTTTATATGCATGCCACCATGCGCTTTATGACTACTGCCTGTGGACTGCAGGGGGCACTCTTGAGCCATCCCTGAACCCCTAAAAAAGCTAAAGAGGACAAAATTACCCAATAAGCGGTAAGGGAAGGTGAAACAAAAGGGCACAAAACAAAGTACGACTTCATGAAAAGAAAAAGGGATTAGCAAAGCTTGCTCTGCCAACTTACAAATGAGGTGGGTGCCCACATGCCCAATCACATACTCTATAAAGGACCCTCAGTGTCATCTCCATCTTTTATTTAGAGTTCTTGCCCATCTTCTTCAAGCCACTTGAGCTCTTGCCAATGAAAGACAGAAGCTTACCCGGCTTTATCCTGCCAACCTGGCACTACTCTTGGGATGACCTAAGAAATCACTTCCACAGTGATACGTCCTGCTGAGCCATGCGTGCGCTTTGCAGGCTCAGCTTAGATAAGAATGGTATGGGGGGCGATGCTGATTAGTTATACAGTTTTTCATTTCCAGCCTTAAAATAGAGGAGGTCATTCCAGAAGAACATTGGCATCACTTCCACCAGGACTCTGGATGTCCCGTCCCTTTGTTCCTTCCACTCTTTAAGAAGCACTCAGACTGGAAGAAAGAGTTCATTGCAGGACCTGATCCTCCATATGGGAAGAAGCTTTTAAAAAGGCAGAGGAAAGCACACTCTGTATTGGAGGATCTTTGATCCTGAGTTTTTTTTTTCTTTGAACTGTTAACTTTTCAATTTATTAAATAGGGCATGTAGGCTGGAATATTAACCCTTTAACTTTCCATACCATCATAATAATACCAGCCAGACCTGAACTACTCTGGTCTGCCTCAAAAACCAGGCCTAACCCTGGGCACCCTGGCCCTAAACTCACACAGAAGGCTTTGAGGCCTGCACACAGCCACAATTGGGTTCAGGCTGTAATAGCTGAAAAGTACCTTAATTAGAAGAGAAGATAGGAGTAGATAACCGTAAACCTCTGGCTTGAAAAGACAAAGATGAAACATGTGGCTTAAACTGAAAGAATTTGTTAAATAACAAAGTGGCAAAACAAGGAAAGAACAGCAAAAAAGTGGACAAAAAAGACAAACAGGTCCAACGTGCAATCCAAAAACAGTCATAACTAAGTGCCCAAAAGTTAACAATGTAAGGTTAGGTCTTAAAAAGATTTATAAAACCAGGCCAGGGCCTACCCCAGCCTTCCCAGAAATAGGCCCCACCTCTAAAGCCTGACCCACATTCTACTAGCCTGCTTCGGCCTACACAGACCCAAAAAGGGAAAAAAGTTCCTAAATAGGAAGATGGCGTTCAGACAGAAATCGTCACTCACATCCCAGGAAAGGCTGAATGTTTTGGAAACTCTGGGCAACAACGAACTTGGGGGAAAAAATATTGATTTAAGAAAGATAGAATAATATTCATAACAAAGTTTGTACTTTACGTGATCGTTTCATCTGCACAGTGAAACCAAACGCTGTCAGACAAAGCGAAAGCGTTGGTAGAATTACATGTAACATGCAGGTTTTCGATAGCGGGGATTTGTATGTGTCATAACCACCCATGTCTCAAATTTTGCAACCAACGTTGCACACCCTTACAAGGTGTGAGGTAACATGCAGGCTTATACTGTACATTCACCTACGACTTCACGGGAGGGAATGTGAAAGCAAGCTGCATTTCTGCAAATCAGAACACTCAGGAAGATCATTTCTAAGAATGCGGATGAGCACACACATGTGAATCACAAGTGGTATCACAGAATCAGCATGGGGGCAAACTGGGCTGTAAGGGGCCAGCAAATTACACTGAAGATAGGTGGGGCAGGATGGGGGACTGACAGTGAAACGTCACATGGGTACACAGAGCTTGGCGCACCACAAACCGCTGGAACATCTGTGTTATTTTAATAATAATAATAATAATAAAAATAATAATAATACTAATAATAATGTGTTAGGGTGGCATGGTGGTGCAGTGGTAGCGCTGCTGCCTCGCAGTAAGGAGACGTGGGTTCACTTCCCGGGTCCTCCTGTGTGGAGTTTGCATGTTCTCCCCGTGTCTGCGTGGGTTTCCTCCCACAGTCCAAAGACATGCAGGTTAGGTGCATTGGCGATCCTAAATTGTGCTGTGTGTGTGTGTGCCTTGTGGTGGGCTGGCACCCTGCCTGGGGTTTGTTTCCTGCCTTGTGCCCTGTGTTGCCTGGGATATAGCGGTTTGGACAATGGATGGATCGATGGATAATGTGTTAATATATAATAATAATGTGTTAATATATAATAATATATATTATAGATAGATAGATAGATAGATAGATAGATAGATAGATAGATAGATAGATAGATACTTTATTAATCCCAAGGGGAATTCACATAATCCAGCAGCAGTATACTGAATAATATATAGTAATAATAATATGTTAATATATAATAATAATGTGTTAACATATAATAATAATAATGTTACTATATAATAATAATAATAATAATAATAATAATAATAATAATAATACAGTAATAATAATAATAATAATGTGTTGATATATAACAATATATAATAATAATAATAATATTATGTTAACACATAATAATAATAACAATAATGTGTTAATATAAAATAATTTTTCTTATAATATGTAATAATATATAACATAATAATAATAATAATAATAATAATAATAATAATAATAATAACGTGTTAGGGTGGCATGGTGGTGCAGTGGTAGCGCTGCTGCCTCGCAGTTAGGAGACCCAGGTTCGCTTCCTGGGTCCTCCCTGTGTGGAGTTGCATGTTCTCCCGTGTCTGCGTGGGTTTCCTCCCACAGTCCAAAGACATGCAGGTTAGGTGCATTGGCGATCCAAAATTGTCCTGTGTGTGTGTGTGCCTTGTGGTGGGCTGGCACCCTGCCTGGGGTTTGTTTCGTGCCCTGTGTTGCCTGGGATATAGCGGTTTGGACAATGGATGGATCGATGGATAATGTGTTAATATATAATAATAATGTGTTAATATATAATAATATATATTATAGATAGATAGATAGATACTTTATTAATCCCAAGGGGAAATTCACATAATCCAGCAGCAGTATACTGAATAATATATAGTAATAATAATATGTTAATATATAATAATAATGTGTTAACATATAATAATATGTTACTATATGATAATAATAATAATAATAATAATAATAATAATAATAATAATAATATTATGTTAACACATAATAATAATAACAATAATGTATTAATATATAATATAATAATACACTGCGGTGGACTGATGCCCTGCCCGGGGTTTGTTTCCTGCCTTGCGCCCTGTGTTGGCTGGGATTGGCTCCAGCAGACCCAGTGATCCTGTAGTTAGAATATAGCCGGTTGGACAATCGATGGATCAATGGATAATGTGTTAATATATAACAATATATATTATAATGTATAGTAATAATAACAATGTGTTAACATATAATAATAATAATAATAATAATAATAATAATAATAATAATAATAATAATAATGTGTTAATATATAATAATATATGTTTCAATATATAATAATAATAATACACTGCAGTGGGCTGGTGCCCTACCCGGGGTTTGTTTCCTGCCTTGTGCCCTGTGTTGGCTGGTATTGGCTCCAGCAGACCCCCATGACCCTCTAGTTAGGATATAGCGGGTTGGATAATGGATGGATGGGTGGAAGGTGGGAATGTTCAAGAAGACAGGTGGAGACTCCTGAGGCACTGGATGAATAGAGCCTTTCAGAAAATAAGGGGGGGGGATCACGGAGAGGAACACTGGATTAGTAAATGTGACTTTGGAAACAGTACAAAAATAGCCGTGGTTTGTTTCAGTAAAACTGTTACTTTATGAGGCATTTTCTGTTGGCATAATGATTAGAAGGAGATTCAAGTGAAAGTGCGGCATCCATCTATTTTCTAAATCCGTTTTTACCTTGAGTGGGGTTGCTGGGGGGGGCTGCAGTCTATTTCAGTAAGCACAGGGTGCAAGGCAGGAAAAATCCATGGAGCGTTCATTGTCAAGTCATTTGTTGTGTGCGTGTGTTTCATTTTTGCATCTCGGTGTTTGTTAATGGTGAAAAGTGACAACAATTATGTGCAGCTTAGCGCAACATCAAACCTTAATACATTCTCCTTTCTTCTTCTTCTTGGACTACCATTACTATTTTTATTACTTTGTGGTTAAGCCTCAGTGTAAATATCAGAAAACTACAAAACAAACTGCCATTGTGAAGTCATGGCGTCGTTGACTCTCAGACTTGGCCTCCTACTCCTCACTGGGTTGAGGATTTCAATGCTTCGTAAACACCTCCTATGTCTTACTCTGAGGTAGGATGAATTCTTATCCCTAATGTGACTTTTACTGCAATTCCTCGGAATAATTCTGAGACTCTTGATAAATGCGGGCCCCTGGTTACATTTCAGGTACACGCTCATACATTGTTTATGAAACGGTCAGCAAACTGTGTGCCGTTACTCTACTTGTAAGACGATCTAACAGTCCACGCTTCTAGCAGACAGACAATCTCCTAACTGACTAAATAACATTCTGTGATTACAGAAAGATCTGAGAGTTCTACTGCAGGTTAGCTTACAGGCGGGAAAAGGTTAAACTTTTATCTGAGTAAATACATGAAACGTTCGTTAAATTCAAATTAAGCAAACCCACTTGCAGATGTGGGCAAATTGGTTGGCATTCGTCCACGAAAAAGAAGAGCCCGTAATTGTCTCTGAAATAACTTGAAACTAACAAAAACAATGGGCACCCATCATTGTTTATTCCGTATTTAACAAAACTCAGACTTTGCTGCAGAGTTTGGATTCAACAGAATATTTCAAATCATATTAGCACAACTGAAAATGGCAGGAACAGAAATGATGGGACCGTTCACTTGATATTTTGTTGACCCAATCTTCAGAGGCCGTCACTGCAAACAAGCAATTCTTCAAGCTTTCTGTGAGTCTTCTGCACCCCTCCAGGTCGTCTGGCCCCACTCGTCCTGAGCAGACTGCTCCAGCGGTTCCAGGTGTGAAGGGGGTCTTCTCCAGACTGCATGTTTCAGTTCTTTCCATAGATGATCGATTGATTCAAATCAGGACTCATAGAAGGCCACTTTTGAATAGTCCAATGTTTTGTTCTTCACCATTCTTGGTTGTTTGTAGCTGTGTGTTTTGGCTTGTTAATCCTGACCTGCGACTGAGATGGAGCTTTCTGACGCTGGGCAGTACGTTTGGCTCCAGAATGACTTGATAGTCTTGAGATTTTGTTGTTCCCTGCACAGACTTAAGGCCCCTCGTGCCAGATGCAGCAAAGCAGCCCTAAACCATAAGCGAGCCTCCTCCATATCTCACAGTAGGTCTGGTGTTCTGTTCTTTGATAGCTTCATTTGTTCATCTGTGGACATAGAGCTGATGTGACTTGCCGAAAAGCTCCAGTTTGGTCTCCTCCGTCCAGAGGACATTATCACAGAAGCATTGTGGCTTGTCCATATACGTTTTAGCAAATTCCAGGCTTGCTTTTGTATGTGTTTCTGTCAACAGTGGAGTCCTCCTGGGTCTTCTTGCATTGAGCCCACTGTCACTCAGACACTGATGGACCTTGACCTTGGAGTTCAGCTAGTATCTCTTTGAAAGTTCTCCTTGGCTTTTTGTCTACCATTCTCACTATACTTCAGTCCATTCTGAGGTTGATTTTCCTGAAGGGTGGTTGGCCTGAGGCTCATGGACCTTAAACTTCTTCATAATATTTGCAACTGTTGTTATATGAACATCAAACTGCTTGGAGATGGCTTTATAATGGTGGTCTTCTTTCTCATCTCCTCAGACGATTCTCACTTTTGCTTTCTCTGGTTCATGTTCAGTGTGGGACACACGATGACACCAAACGGCAGAGTGATGACTTTACTCCATTCAAATTGGCAACTGCACAACTGGAGACGCGTATGTGTGTGATACGAATTCAAGATAACAGCGAATCTGAAAAATCCCTCAAATCCAATTATTTATGGAGATTCCACCAGATGTGTTCAGGCCATTTTGGAATTCTTTCATAAGATAAGCAACACCTGATCTCTTGTCACACTTGCTTTGCTTTACTTTATGACATCTCAAAAGGATGCTGATACAGGTGGGACGGTGGCTTGTCATTTCGCCACTTCCTCAATAAGTTGGAAAGGTACTGTGGACAGGCAGACACAAGTTCAAGTCCGACACACATGTTTGATTTTAAGTGAGGCAGCGTTTTCCCTTCGCTCCCCACTACAGAGCACAGTCACAGTCCTTTCTGCTCTCTCTCTCTCTCAGTCTGCCACCTCCACTCTTCTCCCTCTCAAGCTTCATCTTCCTCATCCCGTCTCTGGCTCCTCGAATGGAGTGAGGCGACCCCTTTCATAGGGCACTCGGAAATGCTCCAGGTGCTCCCAGATCCTCTTCCAGGTGTGGTGGAAATGCTGCAACCCCGGGCTCAGAAACTGTCCGGGCATCCCCTGGTGGTGGCCATGGGCACCAGCAAGACTTGAGCTTCTAAGCTCCAAACCCGTAGCCCTCCTGTGATTGGGGGTGTTTTGGGGGTTTGCCCTCTTGTGTTCCGGTTGCCCTGAAAATGCTTCACAGCGCCGTCCCGGCCATCCACCACAGTACCAACAAATCTATTTTAAGATGAACTTTCTAAGATTGGCTCTCACAGAGGACTTTAGTGATAATCAGGATAAATTATACAAGACGGCATTAGGACCTTCTGCTAGGAATAATGGTACATGTCTGCATTTTGTGTTTCTGACCTTGATGATCATTTTGTGAACTTCTTCCTGGTATTGCTCGGACCCCATCTTGTTTTGCCCGCTTTGATTATTCGATTTCCTGATCCTGCTTGCTCTGGTTTTAACTTTCTGACACATGATCGCCGTCTTCACGGCCATAACAGTGCAGATTGTGGTCAAACTCGATGCCATTCGATTGCTTGGCCTGTAATTAAATGGCAGCCAGTGCACTGATGCCAGAACAGGGGTTATCGACCCTCAAGGCCAGCAGGATGGCTTCACATTTGTGCCAATGCAAACTCAGGCTCTCCACAGATCCTCTGCATGCTACCTGCCACTTGTCACACACCTTAGAGAGTTGACAGCCGCTTCTCTTCCTTGGTGTTTATAAACATAACGGGGGCCTCCGAAGATCTTGGCCTGACCCGCTGGGGTCCTGCACAATGCACTGACTTCCTGTCTGCTGAGAGATTTGTAAATATCCGTGATTCACAATCTGGCTGGCGGCCTCTCGGCTCTATTTTATTTAATTCTCTCCGCTGCTTTTCGTTTGGGTTGCCTAGCGACTGGCTAACACACTGACAAAAGCTGGGAGAAGCGTAGAGGAATCCGAGGCATTTTAATCTTAACGTTTTGACAGGGGTGTGCTGTGTACCTTAGGAGTGAGTTACTGGGACCCCAAATGGACTGGTGAGCCTGAGCAGCGAGACTTCTGGGCAGAAGTACACAGTCAGACTCCTCACCTCACCTCCATGTGGATTCAGGAGTAGTAGCGTCCTATATTACCCACAGGCCATTGCAAACTTGGAAACAACACTCACAATCAACTTACCTGTAGGTGCCATGTCTCATCGTCCCAGTAAAGTCAAACAAATGGACCTTCCAGGATTTGGAGCAAATTCACTCAAATGTTGTGTCTTTCAGACGAGTGAGCTCAGATCCCAGCTAAACCATTAATTCCCATTATGATCCTTCCAGTTCAGCCATTGACACCTTTTTGAGGTGAGTCAGCAGTGCTTGCTTTTAAAGCACTGACCCCATTTGGGGGCCACAGTACCCTCTTTTAACCGCTGACTCCCTCTGAGTCCAGTTGTGACATTCTTTTTGTCTACAAGGCAAGGCACCAAACCTCCCAGTACAAGTAACCACCACTCACCTTTAGTCCACTGACTTCCACTGAGATCTTAAGACAAACCTCCACTCCTCCCAGTTACTCCATTGTGTCACAATACCTCCTGGCACCCCGTGTTTCCCTGACACGAATCACAGCATCTTCAAGTTCAGCAATCAACTCCCAGTGTGTTTCTGACATGTCACTTTGTTTCCCAGTTTCCCCAATAGCTCCCATTGTGTCTATGAGATTAATGTTCTCACCTTTAAGTTAATCCACTGCTTCTAAATTGAGTTAGCATCAAAAGTACAGCTCCCAAGTGTGTCTCTGAGACGAATCACCATACCTCCCAGTTTAGCCTTTGACTCCTAGTGTGTCTCTGAGACGAATCACCATACCTCCCAGTTCAGCTATTGACTCCCAGTAAGTCTCTGACATGGATCACCATACCTCCCAGTTTAGCCATTGACTCCTAGTGTGTCTCTGAGACGAATCACCATACCTCCCAGTTCAGCTATTGACTCCCAGTAAGTCTCTGACATGGATCACCATACCTCCCAGTTTAGTCTTTGACTCCTAGTGTGTCTCTGAGACGAATCACCATACCTCCCAGTTCAGCTATTGACTCCCAGTAAGTCTCTAACATGGATCACCATACCTCCCAGTTCAGCTATTGACTCCCAGTAAGTCTCTAACATGGATCACCATACCTCCCAGTTCAGCCATTCACTCCCAGTGTGCCTCTGAGACATATCATCACTCCTCCCAGTTCAGCTATTGACTCCCAGTAAGTCTCTAACATGGATCACCATACCTCCCAGTTCAGCCATTGACTTCCAGTATGTCTCTGAGATGAATCACCATACCTCCCAGTTCAGCTATTGACTCCCAGCAAGTCTCTGACATGGATCATCATACCTCCCAGTTCAGCCATTGACTTCCAGTGTGTCTCTGAGACAAATCACCATACCTCCCAGTTCAGCCATTGACTCCTAGTGTGTCTCTGAGACAAATCACCATACCTCCCATTTCAGCCATTCACTCCCAGTGTTCCTCTGAGATGATTCCAGCCCATCTGGTAATTCCCACTGTAACCATGACACCTGTCACCAATACTCCCAGTTAACCTATTGTCTCCAGCTGAGTTACCACTGCTCCTGTCTAACTCAGGGACCACCACTGTGAGCCTGAGACAATTCATCACAACTCCCAGCTGAATCTTTTCTTCCAGTGTGTCTATCAAGTAATTCTACATCCAAGCCCAGCTGGTAACATCTACTGGGACCCTGAGACCAGTCACCATTCTTCCCAGTTAACCCATTTTCTCCTGATGAGTTACCACTGCTCCAGTCTAAATCAATGACCATGAGACCGTCACCACCCTGCTTGGGTAATCCATTAACTCTCTTTATGCCCTCACACAAGTCCCCCTCACCTGCCACGTTGCCCCCTATTTGTCCGTGTGGCTGTCCATCTCACCACTGCACCCCCAAACTTTGTTCTCCCATAATAATAAGTGAACCAATGAATTAATATGGAATTTCAGAGAGCTGAACAATTCCACAAGAGAGGGCTCGTTCTCAGGGCTAAGACAAGAGCAGAGTGCAGGAAACACGTGGTCCACGAGGCCTTCCTGCAAACTTTGAAGTCCTTAGAGGGTCCCACGGGCTTCGACATTCAGACATTAACAAATGCTATTGCTTTCTCACTAACTTTGGCCACATGGCCCACTGTTTTCAATACCCGCTGTGCTGGAGCTGCTTGGCAAACCAACCCATAATCCCCTCCGCCCCCCATCACCCAGACATAATGGCGGTCTGTCTGTAGTGGACTGTGAGGGGCTTACAGCCACCTGGGGAGTTCAGGAATAGAAAAGCCGCTGACCTTGTTTCAAGAGGCCCAGTCATCAGATTTGCTGAAAACTCTTTGGAATTATTTATCTGTTACAGACGGGATGAGTGTGTGTGTGTGTGTGCGTATGGGGTGGCGAGGCTTGGTGGTGGGGGGGTGGGGGGTTGTGTGGCCAAAAGGCCCCACTGGATTATGGAGTTAACGTCCGGTCAAGATCAAAGCAGTCACTGCCTTCTGTAACTCCTCAGCCCCGGTCCCATGAGACACATGACAAGCGGACTGCAATAAATAAAAGTCTCGGTTTCCTTTCAGAGCGACCTGGCGACTCACAGCCACAGCAAAACAATGCGACCTGAGCAGGCTGCACACATCGCTGCGCCGTTTCCTCTTCCGATCAGGTCGGTGTGCACATCCACTGAAGCTGAACTCAGCAAAATATGACCTGTGTGCTCAACCAGGGCAATGAAGAATCAGGTGATGGGGAGGGGGGGTTGGGTGTTCAAAACGAGAGCATTGAGCAGACGTCTGGCTGACTGACAATGGGCTACATGATGAAGAAGGCCCCCTCCATGGGCTCTACATTTAGCCTGAGCTTGAGGGGACACAGGGAGATAGAGGGACATGACTAAAAGACATCACCATAGCTAAGGAGACTTCACTTAAGGGTGCACTCATCACCAGTTTTGGAGGAATGATGGGAGACAGAGTCTGACAACGGACATGACCGCACATTACAGTGGGATAGGGAGTTGACTTGGTTGAAGTAATGGGAGTCCTTCAATGAACTGGGAATAGATGAAGCAAGGCCCAAGGGTTGTCACTAGGAGGCAAAATCTGACCAAGGATCATTATGTGTGTTAGTGGCTCAGAATTGGAAAGGGGAACATTGGCGGTCTGTGCGCAGGGATAGAGGGACGGTGGGTCACAGGAGCCTGACAGTGGACATGACCACATGAAAGAATGGAATAAGGAGTTGGCTTGGAGGGTAATGAGTGTCAGACTCTGAACTGAAATAACAATGGACAAGGCTTGGAGGGACACTGGGAGGCAAAGTCTGACCAAGGATCACTATGTGTGTTAGTGGCTCAGATTTGGAAAGGGGAATATCGGTAGTCTGTGCGTAAACTTGGATGAGTTGACACCAGTCTTACAGGGATGGTGGGAGGCAGAGTATGACAACGGACATCACCGCATGTTAGAGTGGAATAGAGAGGTGAGTCAGTTGCTGAACTGCGAGAAGGTGAGACAAAGCTCAGTGGGGACACTGGGAGGCAAAGTCAGACCAAGCAATACAATGGAAGTCAGTGGTCCACAGCCACCGCATGATAAAGTGGAATAGGGAGTTGATTTGGGGGAAATGGGAGTCAGTAGCTGAACTGGGAGAAGATGAGACAAGGCCCAAGTCTAACCAAGTAGCACAATGTGTGCTAGTAGCTCAAAATTTGGAAAGGAAAATTTGGCAGTCTGTGCGTGAACTTGGAGGAGCTGACACCAGACTTAGAGGGATGGTGGGGGGCAGTCTGACAATGGACATGACCTCATGCTAAAGTGGGATAGGAAGTTGGGTTGGGGCAATGGATGTCAGACTTTGAACTGGGAGAAGATGAGATAAGGCCCAAGGGTTGTCACTGGGAGGCAAAGTCTGACTCAGTGTCACAATGCAAGTTAGTAGTTCAAATTTGAAAGGGGGACATTGGCAGTCGGTGGGTGAACTCAGAGGAGATGACGCTGGTGTTTAGAGGCATGATGGGAAGCAGAGCCTGACAATGGACATGACCACCTCACAGACCGGAATAGGGGGTTGGCCTGGGGGGCAATGGGTGTCAGACACTGAACTGGGAGAAGATGAGACAAGGCCCATGTGGGACACTGGGATGCAATGTCTGACCAAGTATTACTAAGTGTGTTAGTATTTCAGAATTTAGAAAAGGGAGCATTGACAGTCTGTGCGTAAACTTGGATGAGTTGACACCAGTCTTACAGGGATGGTGGGAGGCAGAGTATAACAACGGACATCACCGCATGTTAGAGTGGAATAGAGAGGTGAGTCAGTTGCTGAACTGCGAGAAGGTGAGACAAAGCTCAGGGGGGACACTGGGAGGCAAAGTCAGACCAAGCAATACAATGGAAGTCAGTGGTCCACAGCCTGTAGATGAACTTGTAAGAGATGAGACCAGCCTAAGTGGGACCACCACAGACAAAGTCTGAAAAAGTGATACAGTGGACCCATTGGGAACCAGTGGCTGAACTCTGGGGAATAAATTATTTCTTCAGAGAGACCCTGGAGGGGTCAGTAGCTGAAATTAGATGAGAGGGACATCATCTGAAAAGGGATGTGGCCATTTAACAAGATGAGAGTTAGTGACTCAAGAAGGAGTGATGGAAAATTCTGTCCAGGCGGTTATTGGGAGTCTTCTGGTAAACACAGAGGAGATGAGACTGGTTTTAGTGGGATACTGGGTGACAGAGTCTGAAAAGGAATGTGACCGAGTGTCACAATGGGAGGCAATGGGCTCAAAAGGGATTTGACTTGGGGCACATTGGGAGTTTGAACCCAAATGGGGTAAGATAAGACAAGGTTCAAGAAGGGCACAAGGAGGCAGAGTCTGAAAATGAATGTAAGCAACCAACACAAGAGGATTTCGTGGCTCAGTGGGATGGAGGGACAATGACAATCTGCAGGTTAACTCAGAGATGTGACTAACCTTAGTGGGACAATGAGACGCAGTCTGAAAAACTGACACAGTGGACCAACTGGTCACAAAGAGAGCTAACCTGAGGTGTATTTGGAGTTGGTGACTAAATTGGGAACATGACAGTCTTCTGTATAGAGACACTGGGAGTCAGTGGATGAACTTGGTGGAGAGGTGACAAAGCTGTAAGAGACACAGGGAGACAAAGTCATCTGAATACAAGGAATGTGACCAGCAAACAATATGAGAGTTTGTGGCTCAAAAATGAGAGTTGGGAATTCTGCCCAAGGAGGCACTGGGAGTCAGTGTCCTGGAGAACCTGGAGGTGAAGAGACCATCCTGAGAGAACAATGAAAGAAAGAATTAGAAAAGGGATGTGGCCAAGTAACGCAGCGAGAGCCACTTGATCAAAAGGGAGTCGACTTGGGGTGCTTTGGGAGTCGGTTGCACAAATGGGACAAAATAAGGCAAGGCTCAAGGTGGGTAGAGTTTGAAAATGGATGTGACCAACTAACATGAGGGGTGTTAGTGGCTTAGCAGGAAAAGGTGAAATCTCTGACCAGGAGGACATTGAGAATCTCCTGGTGAATTTTGAGATGAGCCCAGTCTTACAGAGATGTTTGGTGTCAGAGTCTACAAATGGACACGACCAAAGTGAAAAGGGAGTTGACTTTGGACACACTGGCTCATGGGGGACACCAAGTCTGAAAAGGGATGTGACCTAGTAACACAATGAGAGAAAGTGCCTTTGACAATCTGGGGTTGATCTAGGAAGAATTCTGGTTGAGTTTTGTGTTGGAAGCTCAACTGGTTAAGAAAGGCTACTCTGGCCATTTGGATGCTGGGTTTCCAGAATCTGTAAAGGGATGTTGACTGTTACAGTGGGAGACAATGGGCTCAAAAGGGAATTCACTTGGCACTCAGTTGGGACAAGATAAGACAATCTTCAAGTAATGCACTGGGGAGCAGAGTCTGAAAATGGATGTGACCAACTAATATGATGGGAGTTAGTGGCTCAACAAAGAAAAATGGAGGCTTTGAAAGTCTCCTGGTGTGAACTTAGTGGAGATGAGCCATCCTGAAGGGGACAATGGTATATGCTATGACGTGCTGAGGTGATATAGGAGAACGACTGGCTTAACAGGGAGGTGGCACTGGAAATCAGTGGTTGAAATGGAAGTACAAGGGCCATGTTTCAGAGAGATTTTGGGGGTCTGTGGATGAATTGGGACAAGTTGAGAAAAAACTCAGAGGAACATTGAAATTCTGAAAGGGGATGCAAGTGGGTGACACAGTAGAAATCGGACGCTCAACCTGTAAAGAAAGGCTACTCTGGCCAGATGAACACTGGGTTCCCATACATGAACCTAAAGTAGAAGATGCCAGTCTTCGGGGGTAGCACTGGCAGACAGAGTGTGGAAAAGGATGTGATCAAGTGTGTCACAATGAGAGCCACTGGCCCTTGGCTGGACATGAACTAATGGTTGTGACCAAGTAGCACCATGGGAGTTAGGGGGTTCAATGGCAAAGGAGGACATTGACAGTCTGTAGGTAAACCTGAAAGAAATGAGACCAGTCTTAGAGAGACCCTGGCACACCAAGTCAGAAAAGTGATGTGGCTGGTGTTACACACGTGTGCTTAGGGGACAGGCAAAGGGTGTAAGTGAGCGTGAAAGAATAAAAGACAGGGGGATTGGAAGGAAGCGCTAATGCCTTTCGCCCTCATTTAACAGACCAACAGAGGGTTAATCCTTCTTTTCCAAACCAGTCCCAGTGGTGACCATCTCATCCAGCTCCTCATAAAAACGCCAGTACCGATTCCCCGCTGATGACGTTACTTTCCAGCCACCCTTGATGATGTCACTTCCGGCCACCCTTGATGATGTCACTTCCAGTCCACCCTTGATGATGTCACTTCCGGCCACCCTTAATGATGTCACTTCCAGCCAGCCATGATGATGTCACTTCCAGCCAGCCATGATGATGTCAATTCCGTTCTGCCCTCAACTTCCTTCCTGCCACCATTATTTAAATAGACCTGATTGTTTCTGTCAAATGTTTTCATATTTTTTGACCATCAAATCAATTTTTTTGACAACTTTCATCACTGGACATTATATGGGGAACCTTCCCCAACTCTTTTTCTGTTATTTTGTCACAGTGAGTGTCACCAAGGGAGCCACTGGCTCTGGAATGAACGTGAACTTACTGACGCACTGGCAGTAGTGAGTGGCTAAATTGAGGGAGACTGGTTAGGAGGGACACTAGGGTCACATCGGTGAACCGGTAGGAGGTGGCACAGGTCTTAGGGGCAGCCTGTGAAGCAAAGTCTGAAGTGACTCGATGGTGGTCAGTGACTCAACAAGGAGTGACCTGAAAATTAAAAGGAAGTCAGAGGCTGAATGGATACTAATGGAGTTAGGCTCAGAGGGGAACGACTGAAGTGAAGGAGATGAGAAGAAGCTTAGAGAGCCCGTGAGCAACAAGAAGGAGTCTGAGTAAGAAAAGATGAGATGAGAGCCAAGGGCTCAATGGGGAGTTGACTCTGGAGCACACTGGAAATCAATGGCTGGATTGGGAGGACACAAGGCAAGACCCAAGGGAATACTGGGTAGGAAGAGCCTGAACAGGGACGTCACCAAGTGACACAATGGGAGTCAGTGGCTTAATAGGGAGTTGGGTCAAGGTCACAAAGGAGATCAGAGGAAATGAGGCCCAGAGGGACAGGCAAACAGAGTATGAACAGGGATGAGATGGAGGGACACGATAAGAGGTACTGGCTCCGGTGGAGGCCCCAAAGGACACTGGGAGTCAGTGGATATTGTGTCACAATAGGAATAAGTGGCTTAGCTGAGATTGAGCAGGAGAGTCGACCAAAGAGACGGTGAAGTGGGAGGAGATGACATCAGACTTAGGGGTCAGTGGGCAACAGAGGCTGACTAGGGATGAGAAAGAGGGGCTCACTGGGGGGTCAGTAACTGGCGTCAAGGGTACACTGGGTGTTAAAGGCTGAAATGTGAATGAGTGTCAGAGGCTGAACTGGGATATGAATGATATGCATAATGGAAGGTAGTGTGTCCAGACATGGACCTTGTGCTTTGAGGTAACAAATGTGAGAGGCCAGAAGGACACTGAGAGTCAGTGGCCGAGCAAATAGGAGATGAGAACCAATGAGCGGCATGTGAATGAGGGACAAAATGGTAGTAGGTGGCCCAAGTGCAGAACTTTCGAAATAAACTCTCTAATGTGTGTTTGCTGGGTGCTGAAAGCTGTCGACACACACATGCAGGTATACATTACGTGTGTCTCTCTAGGGTTACACATAATAAATACACAAGTGTGCATTTCTTCAGCTCGCTGTCAGCCTTGCTTTGCTCACGCCAGCTTCAGGTGCTGAAACCTTCTTCACACTCCATGAATTCCAACAATGCGCTCGTTAATCCATGGAAGTGGACAGCTCGGCGTGCCTCTCGGGGGTCTGCTCACCACTAAAACACACTGCAGAGTGCACCGGCTCCCTCCCTCTGTCACACTCACTCTTGCTCTCTAGTGGCACTGCAGAGGAGTTCTTTTAGTTATCCCTGTAATTATTATTATTATTATTATTATTTAATATTACATATTGTTCTATGCTATTGAGATCAGTAAAATGAAGAAAAGAAGTCATTTGGACCACCAGTTTCAAATAAACATATTCAACCTTATTGAAAAGACCTGGAATCTCACTTAGGGTAGGTAAACATCAAGGGGCACATGTCCTGGCATAGCAGCCACCCCAGGAGCAGTCGAACACACACAGTGTGGGCACAACCAGCTATGGGACGTAACATCTAATGAGATCAGCAAGGCCGTCACATTTTCAGCCATTGTGTAAGCATGTGAAAAGTCTTTCTATGACTCTGCTTATGTTGGACTGCAAAATCAATAACATTTCTCGAGAAGTCATTACCCAGCAATCAGATGCAGGAAATCAATCCATATTTGAAAAGGACAACACCTGGACACAGGATTCAAACTGGGGTGTGTGTACCTGCTTTTGGCGGTGTACACTCATGTAACTGACTGCCCATATGCATGTATAGGGGGGCACCTGTTCATGTGCATTCATTATGTACCTCTATGTATTAATGGCCTCATTGGTTGGCTGTGTGCATGTACAGTATATGAGTGCGTGTGTACATGCATGTTAGGTCTATTCCTATATGAATTAATGGTTTCACTGCATGTCTACAGTTCTGCTTGAAAGTTGATCAACCCTTTAGAATCTATATATATAATTCACTAAGGCAAGACACCCATGGAAAGCACGCTGGAAGGGGCGTGGATTCACTAAGCCGCCGACAAGTAAGACACCTATGGCGCACGCAGCAAGGAGCCACGCCACCAACTCCAAGACCATTGGAGTGCGCGACAACTTCGCAGAGCCCGCCCACCAACTTCGGGCCGGCGACACTGAAAAAACGTAGTCATTTATATTCGTCTGTCGTAGAGGCCACATGCACCTCTGAGCGAGGTTGACTGTTCATAGAGGCATGTTTCTCGCCGAGGTGAATTGCCATATGCAGCGTGTAAAACGGTTTGCGAGGGGTATCCCATGGGATCCTTAAAACAATCCTTTGCAACTGAGGTTAAAACACAATGAAGCAAGCAGTCTTTAAAAACCGAGTTTTCGGTTACGACGCACGACCGCGTGCACCGTACACGCTACAAACAGCAATTCGCACTACTACCGTGGTTGGGTGTCTTGGTGGATTATGTATAGAAAAGCAGCCAAAACCGCACAGAGCAATGAAAAGTCCACGTGAGTCACAGGTGCATGTACGTCTTCTTCACTCACGGGTACAATTATATGTTGCTCTCTCCAGAGTTCCATCTTTTCATTCTCTTTCTGTTGTATCCTCAAACCCTCCCTTTTTAGACAACTGTGTCTTTCCAGAAGTGTTCAACTATCAATAAATAATTATGCGCCGTTTGTTATGCAGGTTTACTATTGTGTTGTATTTTGCTCTCTCCAGAGTTCCATCTTTTCATTCACTTACTGTTGTATTCTCACACCAACCCGTTTTAGACAACTGTGTCTTTCCAGAAGTGTTTAGCATTCAATAAATAATTATGCATGACATTGAGCGTGCGTCTACCCGGCGCAGAGAGGCGTGGGTAAGCCGTTGAATCCCATTCGGGCTGCAAACCGTGGAATTCCCACTCAGTGCGACTCATACGCTCCCACTGGTTACGTCCCTACCCTTTGTGCACACCGCCCTCCAATCTCGCTACTACCGTGGTCAGGTGTCTTGGTGGATTATATATAGAAAAGCAGCCAAAACCGCACAGAGCAATGAGACGTCTACGTGAGTCACAGGTGCATCTGGACTGTGCAAAGACGACAACGACTCAAGTGACGAGTTGGAGGTGGGCACATGAGCGGGCAGTGCATACTGAACGAGAAATCAGCAGACTAGCATGACGGAGGGAGCGGAATGGACGTCCTTCTCCTCTCCTCCCGTTCCACACTCCGCGCCGGGCACCCCCATCCCTCCGTCTGGCAGGAGAAGGCGCGATGGCGGTCCACCAGTTTTTAGTCACGGACGGTTGTGTGTTGGTTTGTTCGGTGCATTGTTACAATGTTGCTTTTCTTGGTGATTTATTACATTACCAATTTTTTAAATGTTAATTTTCTCGCTGTGCTTAAAAATCATTTAAAAACCGGCCTGATTTTGTGGCGTATGGTACGCCGTGGGTTGGCTAGTTTTCTGTATTTCTCCATAAATATGACCTGAAACATCATCAGATTTTCACTCAAGTCCTAAAAGTAGATAAAGAGAAACCAGTTAAACAAATGAGACAAAAATATTATACTTGGTCATTTATTTGTTGAGGAAAATGATCGAATATTACATATTTGTGAATGGCAAAAGTATGTGAACCACTAGGATTAGCAGTTAGTTTGAAGGTGAGGTGTTGGGTGTTTTCTATCAATGAAATGCCAATCAGGTGTGAGTGGGCACCCTGTGTTATTTAAAGAGCAGGATCTATCAAAGTCTGCTTTTCACAACACATGTTAGTAGAAATGTATCATGGCACGAACAAAGGAGATTTCTGAGGACCTCAAAAAAAGAGTTGTTGATGCTCATCAGGCTGGAAAAGGTTACAAAACCATCTCTAAAGAGTTTGGACTCCACCAATCAACAGTCAGACAGATTGTGTACAAATGGAGGAAATTCAAGACCATTGTTACCCTCCCCAGGAGTGGTCGACCAACAAAGATCACTCCAAGAGCAAGGCACGTGTGTAATAGTCAGCGAGGTCACAAAGGACCCAAGGGTAACTTCTAAGCAACTGAAGGTCTCTCTCACATTGGCTAATGTTCATGTTCATGAGTCCACCATCAGGACAACACTGAACAACAATGGTGTGCATGGCAGGGTTACAAGGAGAAAGCCACTGCTCTCCAAAATAAACATTGCTGCTCGTCTGCAGTTTGCTAAAGATCACGCGGGCAAACCAGAAGGCTATTGGAAGAATGTTTTGTGGCCGGATGACACCAAAATAGAACTTTTTGGTTTAAATGAAAAGCGTTATGTTTGGAGAAAGGAAAACTCTGGATTCCAGCATAAGAACCTTATCCCATCTGTGAAACATGGTGGTGGTATCACGGTTTGGGCCTGTTTTGCTGCATCTGGGTCAGGATGGCTTGCCTTCACTGATGGAACAATGAATTCTGACTTATATCAGAGAATTCTAAAGGAAAATGTCAGGACATCTGTCCATGAACTGAACCTCAAGAGAAGGTGGGTCATGCAGCAAGACAACAACCCTAAGCACACAAGTCGTCCTACCAAAGAATATTTAAAGAAGAATAAAGTGAATGTTTTGGAATGGCCAAGTCAAAGTCCTGACCTTAATTCAATCGAAATGTTGTGGAAGGACCTGAAGTGAGCAGTTCATGTGATGAAACCCACCAACATCCCAGAGTTGAAG
Source organism: Polypterus senegalus (assembly GCF_016835505.1). Classification (NCBI taxonomy): domain Eukaryota; kingdom Metazoa; phylum Chordata; class Cladistia; order Polypteriformes; family Polypteridae; genus Polypterus; species Polypterus senegalus. The sequence goes on from NC_053171.1 coordinate 18,429,046, forward strand.
CTGTTCTGTATGGAGGAATGCGCTAAAATTCCTCTAAGCCAGTGCGCAGGAATGATCAGAAGTCACCAGAAACGTTTAGTTGCAGTTATTAGGGGGTCACACCAGACACTGAGAGCAAAGGTTCACATACTTTTGCCACTCACAAATATGTAATATTCGATCATTTTCCTCAATAAATAAATGACCAAGTATAATATTTTTGTCTCATTTGTGTAACTGGTTTCTCTTTATCTACTTTTAGGACTTGAGTGAAAATCTGATGATGTTTCAGGTCATATTTATGGAGAAATATAGAAAATTCTAAAGGGTTCACAAACTTTCAAGCACCACTGTATATGCGGTATATGTATTGATAGTGTCATTGCATGTCTAGATGTATGTACATGAGTGCAAGTGCACATGTGTGTTAGTTCCGTTGCTATATGATGTTTTAGTCCCATTGCATTCATCCTCTTTTCACTAGTTACTCCCATGTGTTTGTCTGTCTATATGCCTGTATTTGAGCTCATATGGTTTTGTGGACATGAGTGCCAGTGCTCTGAATGTACAGTATGCCCTGAATGACCTGGTATTTGAACTTCTTTTACCCATACATCTGTGTATCTGTGTGCATGTGAGTATATGTTGTCGATGGGGTCCTGGCACAGACTGAAATAGCAGTGACAGGTGTCAGGCTGTAAGGAGCCCAGATTTCAAATATGTTGCCGATGATATCAGGCTACCACTGACAATGGAGGCTTGGCTTTGGGTGTGTAATGGGCCTAATGTAATCCCAAGACAGTGGAAGAAATTGGAGAGAATGTCTGTAGTCCCTCGGTCCGATATGAGGCACAGGGAGACCGGCTATCTAATGAATGTCTTCTTTCTATCCAAGTGTCCAACAGATTGCTTGTATCTGTCACTAAAAGCTGGAGGTCCTGAACTCTGGTCTCTGTGTGGCAGGGCATGAGTGTTAGTTAGCACTGGGTCACCATGGCACCCCACATGGGTGTGTGTAAGGCAGGTTAAACACACACACTGAACAGAGGCGCCTTTCTGACTGCATGGTGACAAGTTCATCTCTATCTGTGGGCACAAGGGTGATGAGCCGGGCACACTGCCTTTCCAAGTTCAAATCCTGCTGGACAGTTTGTGTTGTTTTCTTTGGTAGAGGACTGGATTCCTTGTGATAAGTTTGGTTGTGCCCGCTGATATTTATCATCCTTAGGAATTTACAGATGTGTATGAAAAGACAACCTGGCAAGGTGCTCCAATCTGGCTGGCATTTTGCATTCCTGGCACTTTGTTATCTCTAAACGCTTGTTACTCGAACCAAACTGATTCAATTAAAGCAGAGGATGCCAACATTGACCACAAGCGAAGAGGCCTGCTGGAGTTGCATCGGAGAAGTGCCTCAGCACAATGGCACTCCTGTTAGGCCCATAAGAGTCTCCATAGTAAGAAGACAGAAAGAGGGGAATCTGTGTGGGGTGGGAAGCTGAGGACCTGTTGGAATGCATTTGTGGAATCAATGGGCTTAACAATGAGCTTTGATCTGATGGGCTCTTCATTTTTGGAAAATGTTCTTGCCCTTCACCTCCCAATCAGCCACCTCAACTAGAGAGTGAGATGCACACCCACAACTGTACACAAATCTCACACACTCATGGAGACACAGCTACAAAGAAAGGCTCAGGGACAAATATAAGGATACAAAAACAACAGGGAAACCCAGCATGCTGGCGGAGATGGCATGGAACAAGGGCACAGCTTTTCAGAAGGAGACTCAACTTGGAACAAACAACACATGAGAAAGAGGTTAGCGAGAGGATTATGGTGTGGTATGGTGAGGTTGGAAAGTGGGTGAGTCACCCACACCTTTTAGATGGGAGTTCAATGCTAAATAAGGGAGTCATTTATTTGTGCTTTCCCTGTGTCTATCCCTCCTTTGCACGTTTACTTTATCTTTTATCAGCTTAGGACCTCTACAAGAGCTCCCGCTAGCTTTCATTCCATGTAACAACTACATCTGCTGGGAAAATTATTAGGAACACCTGTACACCGGCTTATCTGTGCAATTATCTAATCAGCCTATCAGAGAAAAGGAGGAAAAAGGGCGGGCTCCAGGATGGAATACCCGATTAATGAAGAGCGTACTTGAAGCTTTAAGAAAGTAGAAGGGATCATTGTGGGTTGGCAAAATTGTTGGTTAATGAGTGACACAGTTCCGACTCCTTTAGGTGTCCACTTTTAGTTTTCTTCACTCTTACATAGCACACTGGGCTTGACTTCCAGAGGCAGAGCAGATGTCCCATCAGAAGTTCTCACTTGTTGCTTGCTCCTTTCCTAGGGGCGGAGTGGTGGCTCTGAGGCTAAGGATCTGCGCTGGTATCCCGAAGGTTGCCAGTTTGAATCCCCGTCACTACCAAAAGAGATCCTACTCTGCTGGGCCCTTGAGCAAGGCCCTTAACTACACTGGTCACTACACTGGTTACCGGTGTCATTCAGAATTTACTTTAAAATTCTGCGTATGGTTTATAAAGCCTTAAATAATCTCGCCCCATCTTATATATCGGAATGTCTGACACCTTATATTCCAAATCGTAACCTCAGATCCTCAAATGAGTGTCTCCTTAGAATTCCAAGAACAAAACTTAAAAGAAGTGGTGAGGCGGGGCCTTCTGCTGTTATGCACCTAAAATCTGGAATAGCCTGCCAATAGGAATTCACCAGGCTGATACGGTGGAGCACTTTAAAACACTGCTGAAAACACATTACTTTAACATGGCCTTTTTATAACTTTACTTTAACTTAATCCTGATACTCTGTATGTTCAATCTCCTCATAATAACTATTCATGGTGGCTCTAAAATCCGTACTGACCCCTACTCTCTTTTCTGTTTCTTTTTCCGGTTTCTTTGTAGTGGTGGCCTGCGCCACCACCACCTACTCAAAGCTTCATGATGCTCCAACATGGTGGACGGATTAAAAGGCAGAAGTCTACGTGACCATCATCATCATCAAGCCCTTCCGTGAGAACCCTAAATCCAAAGAGGACTGTTTCATTTATGTTAGGTAGAATGCCCAGAGGGGACTGGGCGGTCTCATGGTCTGGAATCCCTACAGATTTTATTTTTTCTCCAGCCGTCTGGAGTTTTTGTTTTTCTGTCCCCCCTGGCCATTGAACCTTACTCTTATTCGATGTTAATTAATGTTAATTTATTTTGTTTTATAATTGTGTCTTTCATTTTTCTATTCTTTAATATGTAAAGCACTTTGAGCTACTGTTTGTATGAAAATGTGCTATAGAAATAAATGTTGTTGTTGTTGTTGTTAACCTGCAATTGCTCCATGGGTGCTGTACAATGGCTGACCCTGTGCTCTGACTCCAAGGGGTATGCGAAAACTAACAAATTCTTAATACAAGAAATTGTATAAGGTGAAATAAAGAACAAAAAAAAGTGGGAAAAACATAAAGCTCTATATCAGCAAAATTTCACCGTCTGCATGGAAAAAATTAAACAAGACTTGCATAGATGGTCAACTCTTCATCTCACACTAGCTGGAAGAATTAACACTGTTAAGATGAATATTCTTCCTAAGCTCCTTTTTTATTTCAAAACATCCCAATATACATTAATAAATCATTCTTTAAGCAATTAGATTCAGCAATAACCTCATTTATTTGGAATTCTAAACATCTACGCGTCAAAAGAGCGACCCTACAAAGACGAAAGGCAGAAGGTGGCATGGCTCTACCTAACTTCCAGTTTTATTACTGGGCGGCAAATATACAGTCGATAAGAACCTGGACACAAATAGAAGAACATATACAGGCATGGACCGCAATAGAAGTAAAATCCTGCAGTACTTCTTTGTATTCCTTGCTCTGCGCTCCAATAAACACACGTTATCGGCAATACACTAATAACCCAATTGTGCTCCATTCACTTAGAATCTGGAACCAATGTAGAAAGCATTTTAAGACGGAGAAGCTTCTATCTGTGGCACCCCTGCAAGAGAACCACCTCTTTCAACCCTCACAAACATATGCAGTTTTTAATATCTGGAAAAAATTTGAAATTAACTTGTTTAGAGATCTTTATATAGACAACGTCTTTGCATCCTATGAACAATTACACTCCAAATTTAACATTCCAGCTACACATTTCTTTCACTATCTTCAAATCAGGAGCTTTGTTAAACAGAACCTTCCAGATTTTCCTCATCTTGCACCCTCGTCCATGCTGGAAAAAATATTGCTCAATTTCAAGGACTTAGACTCCATCTCTACAATATATAAAATCATTTTACAATCCCTTCCTTTCAAAGATCCAAGAGGACACTGGGAAAATGACCTCTCAATTAATATATCAGAAAAGGAGTGGAAAGTAGCAATGCAGAGAATTCACTCGAGCTCCATATGTGCAAAGCATACAATTATACAACTCAAAATTATATATCGGGCACATCTGTCTCGACTAAAACTCTCCAAAATGTTTCCAGGGCCGAGATCCAACCTGCGAACGCTACAATCAAGTCCCAACCTCACTGGGTCACATGTTCTGGGCCTGCACCAAATTAACATTATTCTGGACCAACATGTTTAATTACCTCTCAGCCAGCCTTGGACTCACAATCCCTCCTAACCCATTAACAGCTGTGTTTGGGGGTCTTCAGAGGGGCTTAAAGTGGAGAAGGACAAACAAATTATGAATGCATTCACTACACTCTTGGCACGCAGACTCATTCTGATAAACTGGAAGAACCCAAACTCTCCTCTTTTAAGTCAGTGGGAAACCGATGTGTTATATTATTTGAAATTGGAAAAATCAAATACTCAGTTAGAGGATCCGTACAGACTTTTTCAAAACATGGCAGGATCTAATCAGTAATATTTTAAAATAAGTTCATAAAGCACAGAGAATTTCTTAATTTCGGTATGTTTACAAGCCTTCAATTTTACGCCGTTTGGCTTGCTCTCTCTCTCAGGGATGGGGATCGATCTGTTCTTCACTCAATTTTTCTTTTTGTAAAAACTTGATTGCTTTGTATGGATTGTAATAAAATTAATAAAAATAAAAAAAAATAAAAAAGTGGGAAAAGACCAAAAGGTTTGTTACACGTTAAAATGTTAACCGTGATGACTGCTTTTGGAGGGCCTGTGGATGCTGCTCCTCCGGGGATAGAGGTGACCAGCTTAATGGCCGCCGACATCAGTTAATATGGGGGGGGGACTTACAACTTTCTCCGTCCCCCATTGTATTTTACCTGTGTGGAGTGCTCAAAATGCATGACCGTATGTTTATGTGTATTTGGGGATTTTTTTTTAATAATAAGGATTACATTTCTTTTATTACTGTCAGGTTCTGCTTTGTAATTCAGATGTTATTTTTCTGTTATGTCTTAGTTTTCTTTATTTACCTCATGTGGTTTTGAAGTTCATGTGACCTTAATTGTTCCTCTGATGATGTAACGGACGCTACAATATAAACACAGCAGTGATCACACTTTACATTTTCCCTCTGTGGTGGCAAAAAATCTTTCTGATGTTCATAACAATGGTTTGCTTTCGTTTTTTTCCATGTAGACCCCTGCTTTAGAATTTTATGCTTTGGTTATGACCTTCTTTCTGAATCTGACTTTTGATTTTTGCTGTGCCCTTTCATTCTGGTTATTCGTTCTTGTTTTCGCTTCTCTAATATTCTGACCTTTGTACGTCTTTTGATCACAATTTCTTGATTGGTTTGTGTTCACAATAATATCCACAGCACTCTTCATTTCGGAAGAAGTTTCAAGGTAAGGTAGTTCTGCACACTTTTCGTGGTACCAGACTGTGGTGGTGTGTGGCATATTGATTATCACCTGCAAGCTAGAATTTCCCTATATTCTGTGTACATGACAACAACTATCAACTGAAACTGTGAAAAGGGTCCAAATGTTTAAAGATAACTGCGGTGGGCTGGTGCCCTGCCCGGGGTTTGTTTCCTGCCTTGCGCCCTGTGTTGGCTGGGATTGGCTCTGGCAGACCCCCGTGACCCTGTAGTTAGGATATAGCGGGTTGGATAATGGATGGATGTTCTGCGGTGGGCTGGTGCCCTGCCCAGGGTTTGTTTCCTGCCTTGCACCCTGTGTTGGCTGGGATTGGCTCCGGCGGACCCCCATGACCCTGTAGTTAGGATATAGCGGGTTGGATAATGGATGGATGTTTTGAAGAAAATGAGGAAGAACAAATCTATGTAATAGTGTGGGGACTACGCTGATGAGATCTTCTTCATGGTGTCTGTTGGTCAAATGATGATGACTTCCTTTCGTTACCTCTTTTAAACCTTCCAGGGGTAGAAGACGTGGCATCAGAATGCCGTGGATGTGATGTCATTGATCTTCAGGCAGCGCTTCCTCTGGCCTGGGAACAGGAAAGGAAAGGAAACTGTTATTACAGACAGCGTCCCCCCCCCCACACACACACACTCTCCATGTCCCCCCATGTCCTCTTAAATCAGTTCTCACAACACATTCATTCCAGTCACTAAAGGAGAACTGAACAAAACACACTCTCAAACATTAACAGACACAAAACCTCCCAGATTGAGAGATTCATGTAAAACTGCACCTCCACGCTACAACAAAAAGCACATGGTGGTGGGCCACTCCGTCCATCTTGGACCAAGTTCGTTTAGTGGACACTTACAAACATGACCAAAAGGTTTGTCAGATATTCAGATGTTAAGTTTTGTGCCTCATGATGGCTGCTTTTAAAGAGTCTGTGGATTCTGCTCCCCCAGAGCTAGAGGTGTCCAGCTTAATGGCCACCTACATCATCTAATATGGGCATATGGACGGGCGTCACTTTTAAACTTTTATCGCCAATTCTATCACACTATGAATAGCAAAGCACAGTTACACAGCACGCTCTATTATTTTTGTGATTTTGTTTTTGCTCCATTTGTGTATAGTGTTTGTCCTAGTGTTATTTGTTTGGGGTTGCCATATTTTCTTTATCTCATTTCCAGTTTTATAAAACATACTTTCGTCATCCATCCATTATCCAACCCGCTATATCCTAACTACAGGGCTGGAGCCAATCCCAGCCAACACAGGGCGCAAGGCAGGAAACAAACGCTGGGCAGGGTGCCAGCCCACCGCAGGGCACACACCACACGGGACAATTTAGGATCGCCAAAGCAACTAACCTGCATGTCTCTGGGCTGTGGGAGGAAACCCACGCAGACATGGGGAGAACATGCAAACTCCGTGCAAGGAGGACCTGGGAAGCGAACCCGGGTCTCCTAACTGTGAGAAAGCAGGGCTACCCACTGCGCCAGTGTGCCACCCCTACATACTTTCTTTCCAGTGAAAATCTTTTCGGTGATAAAATCACAATTCACAAGAGGTACATATAATTTATTACTATCTATATGTACCTATGGTGGAGGACTGCCGGCTTCTCATGCCGGTCCTCACCCCCAGGCCGCCAGGAGGAGCTCTCCCGACAGCAGGATCGTGCCCCGAGGTCCAGCAGGGCCTTATGGACTTTGTAGTATTCATACACAGCCCTGCTGGATACCTTGGGGGCCACCAGGAGTCGCTGTGGGGGGGGCTTATGGGCTCTTTTATGCCTTATGACCCGGGAGTACATCACAGTCACGTGACGGGAAGGAACGACGTGCTCCCGGGTTGAAGTAAAGGACTGATTGCCCTGACCCAGAAGGAATAAGGAACTGTGGACTGATGGGACAGGAACACCTCCGGGTCAGGGGCTATAAAAGGACTATGGCTCAGTCCAGACACTGAGCTGAGCTGGGAGGTAGAGGAGCAAAGTGTCTGGGCGAGGAGGAGAGATTAGTGTGATTTAGTTACTGGTTTATGAATAGTGTAGTGTGGGAAGTGCTTGGTGCACTGTCTTATAAAAGAATAAAAGAGTCTTGGACTTTTACCTGGTGTCTGGAGTCGTCCCTGAGGGTTTAAGGGAGCACTAGCGCCCCCTACTGCCACACTGTATATACTTATACTTGTACCGTATACAGTATATACAGTAATTGAAAAGTTTTTAACAGGTACATGTATTTATATGATTTGTCAATACCTTTATAAAGATTATCCGCTGTGGCAATCCCTAACGGGGGCAGTCAAAAGAAGAAGAAGAAGTCAATACCATCCATCCATTATCCAACCCGCTATATCCTAATACATGGTCATGGGGGTCTGCTGGAGCCCATCTCAGCCATCACAGGGCGCAAGGCAGGAGACAAACCCCGGGCCGGTTTGGATCGCCAATCCACCTTTGGACTGTGGGAGGAATCCCACACAGAGACACGGAGAGAACATGCAAACTCCACGCAGGGAGGACCTGGAAAGCAAACCCTGGTCTCCTAACTGAGAGGCAGCAACGCTACCCACGGCGCCATCGTGCTGCCAAGTCAATACCTATATATATGGTGGTGGTGGCACAGATCCACATGACCACAGGTCACTTTCTTGTCCTTTATGGCCACCAAGTTTTAAATACCTAACATTTTATGTTCAAGATTACTTCTTCCTTGACTATGTGCTTCGGCATCTTGTCTTCAATGTGCTTGATGCTCAGTAGATGTCACTGCTCTTCTTTCTCTTTGTGCCGTTATGGTGCTTGTCACTTAGCTGTGTAATCACTTTACTGTAAACACATGAGCACAGGTCCTTTATTATCATTTAATAATGTTCATTGTTGGATTATCAATAAACACAATGCTTGATCATGAATTCTGAACACATATTGACTTTGTCCTTGGAGATTATTAATAGTTGCACACACACACACATACTCACTAAATCAAGACAAAGGCAAGCAGCCTACAATGTATTTTTATTTCAGAGGAAGAAAGAAATCAGAGTACTTGTGGTAAACTTGACACCACGAGATCCACGCCAAACACGGAACACTTTAATAACACGCAGGCAACCCACACAGCCATACTGAAACAATAGCGAAGAAGCACACATGAACATCCAAAAATCACACTTACAGGTGCACACCCACAAATGTGCACAGCCACACACACACACAGTCTTTCTTTGTTTAACCATTTATGTCACTCGATGCTCTTTTTTCCTGCTCCTCCATGTCAGCTCAAAGAAGTAATGAGGCGACTTTAGCCTCAGCCTTGAGTTATGTTAGAAAAGGGGCTGCTTGTTACAAAGTGGAGAGACGGCTGTACACTTAATCCTCAAGTTTTATCCCATTGCCGGTGTACCATACTAAAACACACACACAAACACACTGGCAGGCTACAAAGATTGTTGATCTGAAAACTGGTAGGCTACAATATCTGATGACATCAGAACTGGTGGTCCAAAAAGTCTGATGAACTAAGCATAGGTAGGCCCGAAATCCAATTCTGCTGGACTAAGAATTGGTCTGAGAACTAGTAGGCCGTAATGTCTGATGGTCGGGAACAAAGTCTGATTGATGTGAGGACTGGCAGGCCATAAAGTCTGATGAACTAAGCATAGGTAGGCCCAAAATCTAGTGGTCTAAGCATCAGAAGCCCGCAAAATCAGGTGGCTGAAAGGACTGTTGGGCCACAAAGTCTCATGGGCTAAGCCTTAATAGGCTCCATGAAAACCGGTAGGCTGCATATTCTGCAGGACTAAGAATTGGTAGGCCGCACAATCTAATGGTCTGAGAACAAGTAGGCCGTAAGTCTAATGAACTAAGCATAGGTAGGCCCGAAATTCAATTCGGCTGGACTAAGAATTGGTCTGAGAACTTGTAGGCCGTAATGTCTGATGGTCGGGAACAAAGTCTGATTGATGTGAGGATCGGCAGGCCATAAAGTCCGATGAGCTAAGCATTTATAGGCGACAAAGTTTGAAGGACTAAGCATTAGTAGACTGAAAAATCTAATGACGTGTGGACTGATAAGCAGAACAATCTGATGGTGTGAGGACTGCTAGGTAGCAAAGACTGATGACACCAGGACTAACAGACTGTAAAGACTGATGGGTCTGGGAACTCAAAAGAGTCTGAAGAATCAAACATCAGCAGACTACAGAATCTGACGATGTGAGGACAGATTGACAGCAATTTTGTTAGATGACCACAAAGTCTGATGGTATGAGGATTAGCAGGCCGTAAAGTCAGATGAACTAAACATTCATAGGTGACAAAGTCTGAAGGACTAAGCATTGGTAGACTGCAAAATCTGATGGTGTGAGGACTGCTAGGTAACAAAGTCTGACGACACCAGGACTAAGAGACTGTAAAGACTGATGGGTCTGAGAACTCAAAGGCCGCAGAGTCTGAAGAATCAAACATCAGCAGACCACAGAATCTGACGACGTTAGGACAGATTGACAGGGAATTTTGATGGACTAAATGTTGGTTGACCACAAAGTCTGATGGTGTGAGGATTGGTAGGCCCGAAATACAATACAATACAATACAATTTATTTTTGTATAGCCCAAAATCACACAAGGAGTGCCGCAATGGGCTTTAACAGGGCCTGCCTTTTGACAGCCCCCCAGCCTTGACTCTCTAAGAAGATAAGAAAAAAAATCCCTAGTAGGGAAAAAAAAAATGGAAGAAACCTTGGGAAAGGCAGTTCAAAGAGAGACCCCTTACCAGGTAGGTTGGGCGTGCAGTGGGTGTCAAAAAGAATATAAAAATAAAAATATTACAAGTATGGAGCAGAATTTAACAGTAGATGATATCTCATAATATGATGTGGAAATCTAGTGGTCTAATCATCAGAAGACCACAGAATCAGGTGGTTGAAAGGACTGCTGGGCCACCAAGTCTCATGGGCTAAGCCTTACTAGGCTCTATGAAAACTGGTAGGCTGCATATTCTGCTGGACTAAGAATTGGTAGGCCGCACAGTCTAATGGTCTGAGAACAAGTAGGCTGTAATGTCTGATGGTCGGGAACAAAGTCTGATTGATGTGAGGATCGGCAGGCCATAAAGTCAGATGAACTAAACATTCATAGGTGACAAAGTTTGAAGGACTAAACATTATTAGACTGCAAAATCTAATGGCGTGTGGACTGATAAGCAGAACAATCTGATGGTGTGAGGACTGATGACACCAGGACTAAGAGACTGTAAAGACTGATGGGTCTGAGAACTCAAAAGAGTCTGAAGAATCAAACATCAGCAGACCACAGAATCTGACGACGTGAGGACAGATTGACAGCATTTTTTTTAGTTGACCACAAAGTCTGATGGTATGAGGATTAGCAGGCCGTAAAGTCAGATGAACTAAACATTCATAGGTGACAAAGTCTGAAGGACTAAGCATTGGTAGACTGCAAAATCTAATGGTGTGAGGACTGATAGGTAACAAAGTCTGACGACACCAGGACTAAGAGACTGTAAAGACTGATGGGTCTGAGAACTCAAAGGCCGCAGAGTCTGAAGAATCAAACATCAGCAGACCACAGAATCTGACGATGTGAGGACAGATTGACAGGGAATTTTGATGGACTAAATGTTGGTTGACCACAAAGTCTGATGGTGTGAGATTTGATAGGTAACAAAGTCTGATAGCTCGAGGAGTGATGGGCTCTAAAATCTGACGGACCAAACTTTTTAGTCTGAGGAGCTAAGATATAGCTTAGGGGGCAAATTCTAATGGAGTGAAGACTGGTAGGCTGCAAACGCTGACGGACTGAGAACTGGTATGCCATGATATCTGATGATGTGAGAATTGGTAAGTCCATAAAAATCTGATGAACTAAGCATGGGTAGACTTCATAGTCTGACGGAGTGAGGACTGGTAGGCAGCAAAGTCTCTTTCTATGTTTAAGGAGAAACAGATCGAAGAAGAAAAAGGAGAAGAAGAAGAGCTTCCAGATGCCCTGAATGGAATTATCAGAATCCAAAGGGAGGGAAAATGAAACGAAAAAAACACATAAAAAAAGCAATTCATTAAGCTTCAGAGGCTCTCAGTCAGGAAATTGGCACCTCGGCCTCCTATTGGCTTTTTAGTGTGAAAGGATTTAAAGGATTTTTTCTTTTTCTCTCTCACCCCCGTTTTTTTTCATGGCCCTCAATGGCCAGTAGCCTAAGGGCGGCTCTGGGAGAAGGGAATCAACAATAAACCGTTTCACTCTCTTTGTGCACAAAGTTAAAGAACAGAAGAGGATTGGGGTGTCGGGGGGTATGGGGTGGAGGGGGTGGTGGGCGGCATGGAACAAACAGGGAAACAGAGCTGAACCTCTTAACTCTTTCTCTGATGGGTGAAATAAAGCAAACCGTTGGCAGGCTGTAAATCACCCTGTGAAATGTGTGCAGGGGAGTCCTGAGCCGTAATGAGTGTGTAACTCAAGACACACATACATACACACACACACACACAACGACTAATGGTGGTGGGGCAGGGCGGGGGACTGGTTAGCCAGTCAGCAGGCAGGCTCCTTTACTTGTTCTCCCAGTGGTCACATTAACTCTCAGCACCTCAAAGGCTTGCTATGTTTTCATGCCTGGTCCACATGTCAGCCAGAGTGTAACTCTGTTCACCTGTGAGTCTTCAAAGCCCCTCTGTACCACTCAGCCTGACCAACACCCCCAATGCACTGGGCAGTCCTCTCTTCAGGCCCACCCTAAACAGCTACACCATCACAACAACCAGCTTCACTCCCAGGCAAGGTTACACTTCTTGTTGTGAACTTCCAAACCACCCCCAAAGCAACCTGCCCACCCACCTACCCACCTCTCTGTAACTCGTACTGGAAAATGCAAAAGTAGCAGTGCTATCTCAAGGTCCCCAGAGGGCTGTTTTTCCACCTCCATCTTCTACCTACAGCAAGAGCCAAAACCGCAAGCAGCCTCGGCATTTCCTTCAGCTCCTCGTGTCGCTTCCGCCATGAGACCAGGCAGAAGAAGGCAGTCAACGCTCGAGACAGCTGTGCAGGCCGCTCATGAGATGTAACCCTTGGAGGTCTGCAGCAGAGCGCAAACTGAGACAAAGCGATAGATAGATAGATAGATAGATAGATAGATAGATAGATAGATAGATAGATAGATAGATGAAAGGCACTATATAATAGATAGATAGATAGATAGATAGATAGATAGATATGAAAGGCACTATATAATAGATAGATAGATAGATAGATAGATAGATAGATGGATAGATAGATGTGAAAGGTGCTATATAATGATAGATAGATAGATAGATAGATAGATAGATAGATAGATAGATAGGAAAGGCACTATATTATGGATAGATAGATAGATAGATAGATAGATAGATAGATAGATAGATAGATAGATAGATAGATAGATAGATAGATGTGAAAGGCACTATATAATAGATAGATAGATAGATTGATAGATAGATAGGAAAGGCACTATATAATGGATAGATAGATAGATAGATAGATAGATAGATAGATAGATAGATAGATAGATAGATAAAATGACAGCCATGTTTCATTAATTGCTATCTGTAAGTTATCCGAGATGTAAGTGGGTGTCATGTTTGTGAATGTGCCTCACAATCAACTGGCGACATGCCCATGGTTGGTACCTTCCTTGTGCCTGATCTTGCTAAGAAGGGACTGCCTCCCAGGACCCCTGAAATGCATGAAGTGGGTTTGAAAATGGATCATTAGTTGGACTACTAAGTTCTTGAACAGACAAACCCAGGTAAACAGAGATGATGTGCTGCTGAAGAAGACAGAGGCCATGCATTTGGGTCTTTTTAGGAGGACACACGATACAAAACATTTTGCTGCTGAAGAAGACAAACAATGTACATTTGGAGCTGAGAGTGCACTCATGGGAGACGACTTAAGGGCCATGGAGATGGTACAGTAGTTGCCCACTGGACCAGGGGTTGGCGCTGTGGTCTAATGAGTTCTCTCTTCCACCATCTGCAGAAGACGCTGACGTCACATTCATTGTCCCCACTCCTGGACCCGCCCCTTCCTGCCATGTGACTATATAACTGGCCATCTTGTTCTCAGTTCTGTTTTGAACTTGCGTCTGGAAAGACTTCTCCACAAAGTATTGTGTGTTGCAATTATTCAATTATTATATGGGGTCTCCAAGGCGGTGCCCCAACTCTGTCACTTTTTTTGTGTTTTATTTTTACAGTGTTTAGAATTGATACTTTATATAAAACGTAACTATCTCTAGCGTGTTATGCAGACCACATATGATTCAGACTATCATGTTGCTGAAGAAGAGAGAGGGCTTGCATTTGGGACTTCTTTTTGGAGGTCCTTGCTGTAGGCTAAGTAGCCCACACATGACACAGGATATCATGGCACCAATGGTGTTACCTGAGTGACATCTCGTATATTCACTTGCCGGACCCCCATAACTAAGCACTGCTCTGGCCATCTCTCACACACACATAGAGAATTTCAAGAAAGTCTGAGCCCTCCCTCCAGTTAAGCTCCCCATGCCGTGTCCATTTCTCCATTGAAAGCTACTCTGTGCCCACCGATGTTTTGCTGTGAATCTCAAGCCCCCTCTAAACTGCAGAATAAAGTAGGGTAGGTGGGTCTGGGTCAAAGTGGGTGGGGGCGAGGGGACAAGGAGAGGTGATTTGCATGAAGATTAGGAGGGCAACTTTATTTTGAGTGAATGTAAAGTGATTGGGGGGTGGGGGGGCAAGGCAGGTCAAGCATGACAAAAGAACGAATACTAATGGGCTCAAAGAAGGGCTGCAACTAGGCTCAGAGAAAAGACCCCCAACCCCCACTGCGAGCTGAGGGTGCCTCGTCTCTGAAGTGGCGCCAGCGGACTGCATCTTAACCTTCGATTTTCGGGCAGCCGAGAGTAGAGAATCGGGACACTAATCCCAACCCCGCTGGTCACCCCCTGCTTGAGTTTGAACTTTGTGAAATGTTGCTTCTTTTTTTCCATCCCCGAAAGTGTATCTCGGGGGCCGAGAGCGGAGAAGCCATTGAGCCGGCTGCTCGCTCGCTCGCCCGCCCGCCTGCCAGCCCACTGTATAAATTAAAACCGTCTTGTAATCACAGCGGAGGAATGCAGCCTGTATACAGTGCTCAGCACTCCCTAAGCTCTGGCTTTATATCACTCTCTCAGCACTCTCGGCACAAAAGGCTCTTTGTTCTTTAGGTTCTTATGAATGCCCCCCTCCCCCCCACTCTGCTCTTCCACCCCCTCCACACACACACACACACACACACACACAAACTGAGAAACTCTACCACAGATCTGCAGATCAGGTTCCCTTACTCCTTTTTCTCATTTGTCCCCCTTCAGGCTGGGGGGCTACTTGTTTAGTATTGTTAGTAGTGACTACACCAAAGAAAGGAGAAGAACAACAAGAGTCAGGAGATTAACCTCTTGTGGCCATGGCATTAGGTGGAGAGATTCCCATTTCTGGGAATAGACCTTAAACAGCCTGTAAGACGGACATCAGGAGTCGAGGGTGGCATTGCCAGTCTAGGAGATCGTGGCCTACAGCCAGCAGAAGCTCGGAGCAGTAAGAAGACATCTTGGGATGGCCTGTAAAGGTTGATCTGGAGGGTTTGGGTTTTCAAAGAATCAGATGGCAACACTTGAGTCAGGTTGGCTGTCCAGATACATGTAGTTGGCACTAATGCCCAGAAGTATGGGCAAAGCACCATGTTCTTATTAATAGATTAACAACATGCTTTGTATTGGATTTTATTTATTTATTTTGCTTTACCATGTTATGCTACACACTCTGAGATGTGCTATCTACTTTAATAAAAGGATCAGTGTCCGTGTCTACAACTGGCTGCTATGTCTCTGTCATTCCAACAGTTGGCACATCACATTTTTAGTAATAAAATACATTGCATTTGTCATTCCAACAGGTGGTGCATCACAAGCAATATATTGACTTACATGGCTGATGTTTGTATCCAAGGTGAATTACAACAATTATGACACAATTAGTTATGTTTCTTTTGGTTTTCCGATTGGAGCACAGGCTGGTCAAGTGGTTTGCTCGGGGTCACACAGTGTCAGTAGCAGGATTTGAACCACTACACCACACTGCCTTAACACTGTGTTTACGAATCCCATGCCTAACAGCACTTAACAGAGACATATGCAGCACATTTTTAATTCCAACAGGTGGTGCATCACAAGCAAGATATGTATTTACTTACTTGGCTGATGTTTTTATCCAAGGCAAATTACAACAATTATGATACAATTGGTTCTATTTCTTTTGGTTCTCCAATTGGAGCAATGTGCAGGTCAAGTGACTTACTCTGGGTCACACAGTGTTAGTAACGGGTTTTGAACCACTACACCACACTGCTTTTACGAATCCCGTGCTTATTGGCATGTAACAGAGACATATGCATTACATTTGTCATTCCAACAGATGGCACATCACAATCCATCCATCCATCCTCTTCCGCTTATCCGAGGTCGGGTCGCGGGGGCAGCAGCTTGAGCAGAGAGGCCCAGACTTCCCTCTCCCCGGCCACTTCTTCCAGCTCTTCTAGGAGAATCCCAAGGCATTCCCAGGCCAGCCGGGAGACATAGTCCCTCCAGCGTGTCCTGGGTCTTCCCCGTGGCCTCCTCCTGGTTGGACATGCCCGGAACACCTCACCAGGGAGGCGTCCAGGAGGCATCCTGATCAGATGCCCGAGCCACCTCATCTGACTCCTCTCGATGCAGAGGAGCAGCAGCTCTACTCTGAGCCCCACCTGGATGACTGAGCTTCTCACCCTATCTTTAAGGGAAAGCCCAGACACCCTGCAGAGGAAACTCATTTCAGCCGCTTGTATTCGCGATCTCGTTCTTTCGCTCACTACCCATAGCTCATGACCATAGGTGAGGGTAGGAGCGTAGATCGACTGGTAAATTGAGAGCTTTGCCTTACGGCTCAGCTCCTTTTTCACCACAGCACATCACAATTTGAGTAATAAAATGTATTGCATTTGTCACTGCAAAAGATGGTGCATCACAAACAATATATGTATTTACTTATTTGGCTGACGTTTTATTCCAAGGCGAATTACAACAATCATGATACAATTGGTTACGTTTCTTTTGGTTTTCCAATTGGACCACAGGCAGGTCAAGTGACATGCTCAGGCTCACACAGTGTCAATAGTGGGATTTGAACCACTACACCACACTGCCTTAACACTGTTTTTACGAATCCTGATGGCATGTGACAGAGACATATGTATTACATTTGTTTTTCCAACAGACGACCCATAATAAACATTAACACTACTTTCAGGAATACCATACCAATTGGCATATACTGTAAGAGAGCCATATACATTTCTTTTGTCATTCCAACAGATGGCACATCACAAACATTAATACTGCTTTCACGAATCCCATTCCAAATGGCACATAACAGAGAAACATTCATTGCATGGTGCACTGCTATTGTTAATGCTGAGGTCTACATTGATTATTTAGATTTCAACTTGTGTTAGACGGGTAGCAAAGTTAGTATAACATATGATCAACAAAATTGACAGTCTTTCATTCTTAGTTGTTTTACCCCAGACTAGTTCAAGTCAATATGCACTTTAATCATAGCATAACATTCTCAAACCTCCTTCATCCAATTGGGGGTCATGGCAGGCCTGAGCAAATGTTAGAAACACTGGGCAAAAAAGAGAATTCTGAACAAGGTAACCAGTCAACCACACCAACCACACATCTGCATTCAGTCGAGAGTTGTCCATTTAAATACGCTGCACATCTTGTGACTAGATAGATAGATAGATAGATAGATAGATAGATAGATAGATAGATAGATAGATAGATAGATAGATAGATAGATAAATAGATAGATAGATAGATAGATAGATGTGAAAGGCACTATATAATAGATAGATAGATAGATAGATAGATAGATAGATAGATAGATAGATAGATAGATAGATAGATACTTTATTAATCCCAAGCATAATCCAGCAGCAGTATACCGATACAAAAAACAATATTGAATTAAAGAGTAATAAAAATGCATGCAAAAACAGATAATAACTTTGAGTAATGTTAGCATTTACTCCCCCGGGTGGAACTAAAGAGTCTCATAATGTGTGGGGTCTCATCAGTCTGTCGCTGATGCTGCTCCTCTGTCTGGAGATGATCCTGTTCAGTGGATGCAGTGGATTCTCCATGATTGACAGGAGTCTGCTCAGCGCCCGTCGCTCTGCCACGGATGTCAGACTGTCCAGCTCCGTGCCTACAACAGAGCCTGCCTTCCTCACCAGTTTGTCCAGGCGTGAGGCGTCCCTCTTCTTTATGCTGCCTCCCCAGCACACCACCGTGTAGAAGAGGGCGTTCACCACAACTGTCTGATAGAACATCTGCAGCATCTTATTGCAGATGTTGAAGGACGCCAAGCTTCTAAGGAAGTATAGTCAGCTCTGACCTTACTTACACAGAGCATCAGTATTGGGCAATATTGACTAATTTGGGATCTTGAGGTTATGTCCATATTAGAATGTTTTCATTTAAAAATAGTGTGTTTAAATGACAACTATCTTTTTCCACACTAGTGTTTTCACATTGTTTACAAAAGTGTCAAGAGGCTTTTTTATTAAACCATCCATACACCACATTGCACCATACAGTGGTATGCAATAACTACAGTCTCCATTACTACAGTGCAACGTATGCATTAACACAGGACAAGAGATAGATAGATAGATAGATAGATAGATAAGGCTATATAATAGATAGATAGATAGATAGATAGATAGATAGATAGATAGATAGATAGATAGATAGATAGATAGATAGATAGATAGATAGATAGATAGATAGATAGATAGATAGATAGATAGATAGATAGATAAATGTTTGTGGGTAGAAAGGATAGGAGAGATATTCTGTACCACTACTGTAGATGGTTTGAATTTGGGCTTTGTGAGAAGTGGAGTTATTAGGGCCTGGTTGAACACAGTAGAAGAGGCGCCTTTGGAGAGTGAGGTGATGATGATGATGATGAGGGACAGCCTAGAGGAGACCTTAAGGCAGTGGTCTCAAACTCCAGTCCTGGAGGGCCACAGTGGCTGCAGGTTTTCATTCTAACCCTTTTCTTAATCAGTGACCTGTTTTTGCTGCTAATGAACATCTTTTGAATTCCTTTTAAGTGATTTGTTCTTGAAGACTCAGACTCCTTCATTGTTTCTTTCTCCTTAATTAGCAGCCAAACAATAATGAGATACAAGATTAGCAAAAACAACTGGTGTCCATCATAGAATACCTGAAAATAAAGAAAGGTGAATGTCTCAGGCATGTTGCTCAGGTCCCCAAAAGATTTGAATGGTGCTCTTAGAAAAGAGAAAATCAACCATTTCAGAAATATCTGCTATTAGACAATGAGAGCAGCAACAAGCCATGGAATTAAAGAATGGGTTTAATGAATGACAAGAATCGTCACCTAATTAAGCAACTGGTTGGAGTGAAATTGGTTTGGGAGTTTGAGGCCCTGACTTCGTTGGTCTTCTGTTGGCTCACTCCCTTCACAATTCATTTTTGTTTGGGTGCCGTTTAAGGAAATAAATGAAGTAATTCAGTGGAACAAATCTTAAAAAACAAGTCCATTAAAATGAATGGAAAATTAGTCAATTAGCAGCAAAAACTGGTCACCAATTAAGAAAAGGGTTAGAATGACAACCTGCAGCCACTGCGGCCCTCCAGGACTGGAGTTTGAGACCACTGCCTTAAGGGTTGGAGTCAAGTCGACAAGAAGTGAGGTGGCTAGAGAGAATGGAAACATCAGTGGTGGAGAGACAGAAGAAAGAGGAAAATGTCGTACCGCTCAGGATGGAGCAGACCAACTTGTGAGGTAATGTGCAGAGAAAGCAGAGAAGAGTGTTGCTAATCTTGTTCTGATAGCAACTTCTATTGGAGTTGGTAGAGGCAGAAGAGAAGAAGGACAGAAGAGCACAACACAGGTCTAGGGCAGCCTAGTCCTTTGACTTCCTCCATTTCCCTTCAGCTGCCTTGAGTTCAACCCCATACTCTTTTAGAGGTGGTAATGAATGGTTTATCTGGTTCACGTATTACAGAATGGAGTATTCCAGTGCAAGTTTTGCAGAGCCTGGTGGTTTGTGGTTGTCAACACCCTCTCCTTTCTTCTACCTGGACTTTACCTCAAGGGTTCCTGACATATACAGTAAGTCTGAATTTCCCTCCTGGGTTTTGCTCAGGAAGTTTTTTTTTTGGTGTCAGATGACCACTGAAAGACTACAATAACTGAGTCAGTGATTTCTACCTTCTATTTGCCAACTTATGCCCACCTGGCACCAGATCTTGTGTGCTCTGAGACTCATTTTTTCCACGACTCCACACCTACACTGCTCTCTGACTTTTCTTTTGTTTCCTCTGCAAGCTGACTGAGATTTTTTTTTGGCCACCACCTCCTCTTCCTCCTCGTTTCCAGGGCGGCACCTTAATCATCACAGTGTGGGATTCCGGTATCTGTGAAGAAAAATAATGAGACAAGAGGACAGTGGGTGTCATTGAGTAGGTCAACACCTGACCCATTACAGTCTGCTGCCATCCACTATACTGCAATGTGCCCGTGGCTGGACTGAACAATCTGAGGGCACAAGGGCGGCCGTCAGGGGAAGTTAGAAGTTGTACCTCAGTAGATGGGTGGAATGTTTGCATAAAATGAAAAGGCTACCACTTAAGCCCCTTCTTTGCTATAGCACCTCCTCCACTAAAGATTGGGGTGATAGACCTAGAATCTTTACCTATGGAGCTTCCTTGTCGAAACTTCAGGCCTTCACCTCTAAGAGAACCTTTGGTTTGAGATACTCTCCTTAGCGAAGACCCAGGATTCCTCTAGACTCCGCCATCTGTACCCATTAGCTGATTTCCAGTTTCATATGACATCATGATCTTGACCTTACTCTTGTCATTGTGCCTCTGTCCTCAAGTACATGGTCAATTCTAAGGAAATTTATCGATCCTAATATTCTCTTCAGGTGAAGATCCAGGGTTCTGATCTCCTGCCCCACTTCCCTATGTCACCTCAGAGCAGACCAACCGAAACCCAGCTTTAAGAAGATGATGATGATGACCCAGGTCTCTCTCTCTCTCTCTCTCTCATAGGCCTTTATACCTCCATCCTTAGGGTCACTAGTCACACATGTGAGGCCGAGTATTGCGAAGGCACAAGCTAGTGGTGAGAGTAAGGGAGAGGACAACAGCTATTGACAAAACCTGTGGTCCTCTTTGCAAAATGGAAGAATAAGCAACTGGTGGCAACTGATGACATCACCTCCTGGTGACCAATGCTTCCTTCTCCCTGGTGACCAATGCTTCTGCCCCCTCTGGGTGACTACTGTCTCTGTGTCCAACCACAATTTCCACCCCCTTCAACCACATTACATAAATGGATTTTGCTGAATGGGAGAATATGTTCATGGGCATCCTACATGATCGATGGATTCCGAATTACATCAAGGCAAAAGTGTACAAGACAATCGCTTGACCAGTGGCCTTCTACAGCGTTGAATGTTGGCTGGCCACCGCACAACAAGAACAGGCACTCCATACGATGGAGATGAAGATGCTGCAATGGTCTCTCAGACTCATGAGGTGGGATCACGCCATGAAAGTGGACATTAGGAGTAGAATGGGATCACCGAGAAGATGCAAGAGGCTCAGTTGAGTTGGTATGGACATGTCCTGTGTAGCAAAGACATCACTCTTCGACTCAACCCAGATGGCAAGCGAGTGGCTCGACAGAATCAAGGAGGACATGCAACAGATTGACGTCGACCTGAAAGACGCCCAAGATCGTAAGAGGTGGAGGAAGGCAAGAACGCTAGGAAAGAAGAAGAGAAGGAGGAGTTCACTTAATGGACTACATGCAAAGAGGAAGCAACACAGTAGCACGATCAGTATTATAATCATTACCTTGTGGTAATTAAATGGGGGTAACCCTCTGAGTGTCCAAAACCTTAATGTTTTTCTCTTGAAGAAGTATCACCTCTGTATTGTCTTCACTGTCTCCTCATAGATCGATGGTGACCTCTGAAAAGATCAGAAAAGCCGCGGCTTCTTCTGAGATGATGACCTAAGGCTCCTTCACCACCACACTGCCAATATGTTAATGGTGATGTTTCCAGGATTCCCTTCTTCCTCCTCTTCCATGTTAGCAGATCAGTAGATCCCAAGAATGTCTTGAGATGACAACATATGGCTTCCTCGACTGAAGGTCATTGTAGCAAAAATGTATGCATTTTTGTATTCACTTTGTGAATTTCCCCTTGGGATTAATAAAGTATCTATCTATCTATCTATCTATCTATCTATCTATCTATCTATCTATCTATCTATCTATCTATCTATCTATCTATCTATCTATCTATCTATCTATCTATTATATAGTGCCTTTCATATCTATCTATCTATCTATCTATCTATCTATCTATCTATCTATCTATCTATCTATCTATCTATCTATCTATCTATCTATCGGGCCAGGTATCCTCAGGTAAACACATGTGCTTTCCTCATTCTCCCTCCTCACTACCTTGAAATGCAGTCACATCTGCAAAGGTGACCTGAGACCGACTGTCTCTATTATAGCTCCCGATTTCTCCTATGGAAAATTATGGTTCCTGATCATCTCCTTATTTAGAATTTCCTCTCTTTACATCAGAACAGATTCCAAGGTCCATGAGACACTAATTCATCCACCTATCCATTTTTTGAATCTACTTTTTCTAATATGGAGTCATAGTATGCTTTAAAAAGGTGCAAGGTGAGTAATCCAGTGCCAACCTGTGGTGGGATGCCAGATGCTTGAAGGACACATCTAAATAAACATCCCCAGCAGGTCCATGAGACACTAGTCCATCTATTTATTTATCTATTAATTTACAAATTTATTTAAGTAAGCTTGAGCATGGAACAGCGAGAGAAAATCAGGAAGCAGAACTGAAGAGGATGTCATTCATTTACAGAACATATTCATCAACACCGTCCCAATAATCCATCCATTTATCCATTTCCTAAGTTAATGTTTTCTAATCTAAAGTCCTAGTAAGCTTAAGTAAGGCATAAGGTGAGTAATTCAGTGCCAGCCTATGATTGGGATGCCATTTGCTTGAAGGACAAATCTAAATACACAGCTCCAACAGATCATTAAGACCTAATCCATCCATTCTCTGAAGCTGACTTTTCCGCCATGAGGTCCCAGTAAACCGTAACATGAAATGGCGAGAGCAGATCAGAATTCAGCCCTGGGCGACGTCAGATACGTATGATCATCTGCACAGATTTATTAACACAGTCAATCCCCTATCAGTTTTCTCCAACATTGCAGAGTCACAGTGAGCCAGCATAAGGAACAATGGGAATAAGTCAGGACCAGTCGTCTAAGTGGGACACCACTGATGATGCACACACAACCCCAGCAATTCATTTAGCCACAACTCATCTAAGTATCCATTCATGTTTATTAGTTTGCTTATTATGCTAAAAAAAAAACACATGAAAGTTGCAGAAGTGGGTTCAAGGCAGAGACAAACCCTGGATGGGGTGCAGGTTTTTCACTGGTAGCCCTCATGCACACAACCACGCTGAGTCTCCAACTTGCCAGTCTGCATATATTTACATAAGAACATAAGAAATTTGACAAACGAGAGGAGACCATTCAATTGTTTAGCTAATAGCTAAGTTCTCCTAAGATCTCCTCCAGATCCTTCTTAAAGTTTCTTGAGGTTTCTTCTTCACCTCCATGACTCAGTAGTTTGTTTCAGAGTCCCGGAACTCTTTACATACAGAAGAGCTCCCTGGCTTCAGTCCTAAATGCACTTCCCCTTAACTTCCAATGGTGTCCACAAGTACGTGATTCACCGTTAAACTGAAAGAATGTCGCCTGATCAACTTTATCGAAGCCTTTGAGGATTTTGAAGACCTGGATGAGGTGCCCATGCAGTGTCCCCTGATCAGACTGAGCAGGTTTAACTCTCTGAGTCTGTCACAGTCGGACATGTCCTTCAGTCACTGGCCTCACCAGGTTGTTCTCCTCTGCACAGCCTCAAGTGCTGCTCTGTCTCTCATGTAGTGTGGTCACCAGAATTGCACACAGCACTCCAGATGTGGGCTCAGCAGTGCATTATATAGTCTGAGCACAACATCCCTTGATTTAAATTCAACAGTTTTTATGCTATAACCTAACATTTTATCTGCCTATTTTAATTACTTCTGTGCATTCCTTATTCCATGCAAATGTTGTGCCCACATAAACCCCTAAATCCTTTTTCCAAGTGGCCTCCTGTAGGTCAGTGTCTGCCATCTTGTATTTATAATTGATGTCCCTTTAGCACTTTGCATTTTCCAGGTGTTGGCTGTCTCTAAAGCTTGTCCAGGTCTTTATAAATCGTTTCTGTCTGCCATCCCGCCAATTTTAGTGTTATGTGTGAATTTGGCAACTTTACTAACGATACCAGAATCAACGTCATTAATATAATTCAGAAGAAGTAACAGTCCAGTGACAGACCCCCTGAGGGGCTCTTACTCTATGTCGAGCTTTCTCCTCTTATCTGCATCTTAGTTAGGCCAAGGAATGCCCAGGAAGGGCATCAAAACATGGCCCTGGTGTTGACAGACAGGCAGCAGCCCCTACTACTGTGACCCCTCGATGTCCGAGAGTTAATCCAGAAAAGTGCTGATTAGTACGGGCGAAGCAGCAGAACATTTTCACACCGTACACCGCACTGATCTTCCGTCCTCCCCCAGGATGTGCGACTTTTGAAAATGCATGAAAACCACAATGCTGCAATAATTAACCGCCGCATAATTCAATCTGCACTCTTGGCTCTGAACTTTGCCAACCTTCACCACACCCACCAACCCCGACACACACACTCCCCCCCACCTCCCTCTGTTCATGTGCTTCTGAAGTCAGCAGAAAGTGCAGGGCATCGAGTGCAAGAGGGCCTGCCATGGAGGCCTTCCTGGTGAATGTCTGTGATGCCAAAACAGGCTTTGAGACCCCAGCGCCCATGAGCTGGACTTACGGGATGGCCAGATCAGTAGAACATTGACCAGGCTCTTGTGATTTCAAAAATATTCCAAGTGAGATCAAGCCCTTAGGAAGTTATATCGAAAATGTGAATCCCATGCCTCTCCGACACCATTGACTCATCCGGGCCTTGTTCAAATGTGTGCACTATGGCCAAGGAGAAAACTTGGGCCTAAGCCTTGTGCCAGCCCAGAGTAGCCAAGGAAGCATGATGCTGGTGTTGTGAATAGTGTTAGCCCCTCCAAGGAGGTCTGGGTTCAGGTCTCTACACTTGTGAAGTTTGCATGTTCACACTGGTGGGTTTTTCTTCCAAGATCTCCATTTTCATTTGTGCATCCGTGGCTCATTGATAATATTGAACTGTGCAGGGCTGGTACCCAGTTGCTGTCTTAACGCATGGGCACGCTGCCCAATGAGGATAGGGGCCCCATGCTAATCTAAGTATGTTGTGACTTGCTGAAAGGTTGTGTAGGTAGGGACCCCAGTGCACTGCTTTGCCCGGGGGCCTATAATGCTATTAAGCTGGCCCTGCAGTGGTGCCATGGTTGGGAGAAGCTCTGGCATCACCCATAATCCTGAACTGCATTATTGAGAATGTTTGCATGTGTGGGTGTACTCTAGCGGACTGGTGACCCCCCAATCTACGATGGTCCCTGAGCAGGTAAGTGCCTCATCTGCCTTTAATCCTGAACTGCATTATCGAGAATGTTGTGTGGTGAGGTGTTTATTGGGTACAAATCCGGGTTTTGTCTGGGCCACTCAAGGACATTCCCAGAGTTGACCCTAAGCCCCTCCTGGATTGTCTTTACTTTGTGTCCTGTTGGAACCTTCTGCCCATTCTGAGGTCCAGCAAGTTCTCATTAAGGAAATCTCTGTTGTTTTCTTCATTCAGCTTTCTCTCAACCCTGACTAGCCTCCCATACACCAACTTCTGAGCATGACGCTGTCACCACCATTGAACCATATTGTGCAGGTGATAACCAGACATGACACTTAGACATGAGGCCTAGCAGTTCAGTCTTGATTTCATCCGACCAGAGGATCTCATATCTGGGTATCTGAGGGTCCTTCAGCTGCCTTCCCACAAACGCCAAGTGAGCTTCTATGTGTCTTTTCTATCTGGCCATAATGTCCATATTGCTGGAATGTTGTTGGTTGTCCTTCTAGAGGTTTCTCCTATCTTCACACTGGTTTTTTTGGAGCTCATCCAGACTGACCACTGGGTTCTTGGTCTTGGTTTATCTCCTCCGATTGCTCAGTTTGGCCAGCTCTAGGAAGAGTTGCCGCCGACTTAGACTTTTTTCAATTTTAGGTGTGGGATATGGCCGGCAGCTTATCCCGGCCAATACCACCAAGCCGCTAGATGGAGTCCTCCCTGCAACGTGGAGATGCCCCGAACTCCAGCAAGGAATACTGGACAATGTAGTTTTTATTCTCAGCCCTGTTGGATACCTTGAGGCCCGCTAGAAGACGCTGCAGGGTGGCATAGAGACTATTTGCCTTATGCCCAGGAAGTACGTCAGAGTCACGTGGACAAAGGGAACGACGTGCTTCCTGGATGAAGAAAAAGAAGGATTTTCTTCTGACCTAGAAGTGTTCCAGGTCACATGGACAGAGAGGGTGAAACGCTTCCGGGTCAAGGCAGTGAAACACCAGAGCGTTGAGCTGAGCTGGGAGGAAGGGTGGCTAAGTGTCTGGGAGTTGAAGGATTGATTATTATTTTTATTGTATTGATTAATTAATAGTAGTGTGGAGTGGAGGGTGCTTGGTGCACATAATTATTATAATAAAAAGAAGAATTATTGTAGTTTTACTTGGTGTTTGGTGTGGTACCTGAGGGTTCAAGGCAGTGATAGCGCCCCCTACCATCAAAACAGGCTGGGTTTATACTTCACGCAACGTTACATGTGCTCCTGCGGATGCTGCTGCAGCACAAGCGTTGTACTGTTTACTTTATGTAAATCTGGAAGATTCCACCAGTTGGCAGTGTGAAATATCAACATGGTGAGAAAACACGGCTCAGCTTCATTATGTTATGAATTGACTGAAACGTCCATTAAATTCCCAGGACACCTTGCCACAATATTTCTGAAAACAATAGCTGTTAAATGATTAAATACATCAATCTAGGGACGCGGTTCATTCTGACAAACATCGGGCGCGAGACAGAAACAATTCCTGGACAGGGCATCAGCTCATCGTAAGGTGACTATAAGAACACACATACATACACTAGCGTCGTTTTAGTGTCACCAGATCCCTAAACCTGCACGTCCTTGAACACACGGTGAAAAACCCACCAGGAAAACATGCAAACTCCAGGCAGGTGTCTCCCTACTGCGAGGCAGCGGCGCTACTGCTCGCCCCCACATGTGTAATTATTAACAGTATCCATCCATCCATTTCCTAACCCGCTGAACCCGAATAGGGTCACGGGGGTCTGCTGGAGCCAATCCCAGCCAACACAGGGCACAAGGCAGGAACCAATCCCGGGCAGGGTGCCAACCCACCACAGGACACACACAAACACACCCACACACCAGGCCCAATTTAGAATCGCCAATCCACCTAACCTGCATGTCTTTGGATTGTGGGAGGAAAAACCAGAGCGCCCAGAGGAAACCCACGCAGACAGGGGAGAACATGCAAACTCCACGCAGGGAGGACCCGGGAAGCGAACCCGGGTCTCCTAACTGCGAGGCAGCAGCGCTACCACTCCGCCACCATGCCGTCCTTTATTAACAGTATTCATTATTTAAATTAACTATTTCTCTGTAAACTGTAATATCCATTCATCCATAATCCAACCCGCTGAATGCGAACACAGGGTCACGGGGGTCTGCTGGAGCCAATCCCAGCCAACACAGGGCACAAGGCAGAAACCAATCCCGGGTAGGGCGCCAGCCCACTGCAGGGCACACACACACACACACACTAGGGACAATTTAGAATCGCCAATGCACCATAACCTGCATGTCTCACACAGACATGGGGAGAAAATGCAAACTCCACGCAGGGAAGTGAACCTGGGTCTCCTAACTGTGAGGCAGCAGCGCTACCACTGCACCGCCCCGTAAACTGTAATATACATATTTTAATGCATTTCATCATGAAAGTGATATGAAGTATAAATCTAAGGATTCTAAATGTGCAGAGAGCTGGAATATCATAAATGTAACATGTTCTGTGTGGCGATCACTGGCTGCTGCTGTGCTGTGTTGCCAGAAGCAGGTAGCCATTAACAACTTGAGTAGATTTTAAGATGACGTTTACAACGTTTTACTTTAATGACAAAATAAACTACGAGATTAAAGTGGAAATTTCCACTGTTTTCACGAAATAGACCTTTTTTTCGTCCTTATTTTATTTTTCTATCAGCCTTCTGATGCAGTTACGAAAATGTAGAATACAGAAGATGGTATGTGAGACTTTTATGATGGGGAATTTGTGACACTTTTATTGCTTTGCGAGAAGGAAATGAAGAAAAGCACCAAAAGTACATTTGTATGTCAGCATTTAAGTCTAATGATTTGCTTCACCACATTGAGGCCCTTCATCAAACATTGAAGCAGGCACACTGATTCTGTAGGATCTTCAGAGCAGCTGTCTGTGACATGTTGATAGAAAACAGAGACTCTGACGTCACGTTCCGACTCGATCACACTGTTCCCCCCCAAATTTTGGCTGGTACTGCAACTCGCACAGGTGTCACGTTAATTTCTGAGGATGTGCTCAGAGGACGTGTCAAATGAACGCTGGGAACGCCATGATGTGTACGCGTTCTGAGCATCAAGTATAAACTGGCCCTTAGGATTATGGAGATGCTCTTGGGAACCTTCAGATCCTGCAACTTTTCCCAGATCCTGATCCTCCACACAATCCTGTCAGTTGCTTCGAACCCCATGGCTTGGTTTTTGACAGCTGTGGATTCTTCTGTAGGCAGGTGGCTGTGTTTCCAAATCATATCGTCTCCAAAGAAAGTGTAGAAACATCTGAATGATGGTCAATAGTACGGGATGCACCTGAGCCAAAGCAAAGGATCCAAATATTGAGACTGTTCAGCTTTTATTTTTTAATAAATATGAAAAAAAAAATATATTTTAAATCCGGATGTAGCTTTGTCATTCTAGGGTACTGAGTGTTTCGAAAAAAAAAAAGAGAATTTAAATGATATTAAGACAAGGCTGCAACATAACAAAATGTGAAAAAAGTGAAGACCACCATATTCATGACAAACCATATCAAATAAATAATCGGGTTATGACAAATAAAATGATGAATGAAACAAATCCACCTATTTTTAACTCCATATCCACATTAGCCCTGCTGTACAGGAAGGCACATCCCATAATTCTGATTTTTGTGACAAAAAGGGCACCATTTGAAATTAAAGTTAAAAATATAAAAATCGCTCCATTGTGAATTAAAGCGAAACGGCGAATCAATCAAAGTGCCTATCGGATCATTCATTCCATTTGCCTGGTGTTACTGCTGGAATAGAAAACAAATAAAGTTAAGCAGAAAACCAAAAAAATGTTAATGAGAGCTGCGGTGGCTTTAATCAAAGTCACCTAATACTGTGGTATTCGGCTAAAATGGAAAACAGACGTGAGGAAGTGAAGCCCGCCAGGGGCTCGGGCCAACGTGCCTGCAAGTGTCTGTCAAGGCCTTCGAGTTCATAAACTGTGACCGGTAATGCAGGTAGTCAGGACCAGCGGCAGTGGGGCCTTTGGGGGCAGTTCCCCAGCGATGAATGCCTGTGCACCCTCACTGAGTCAACTCAACATTCTGAGCTCCCTGTGAAGAAGGAAGGAAACAACCATCTGTGGAAAGACACTATGAGGAATGTGAACGCCATAATAAAGCACAGTGTAGTCAGTACGATCCCATCGACTGTGAACCTGTGTGAACCCCAAACGAATTAATGCACAGTTTCATCTTCCACCTTCAGACGTATTGAAGAAGTGGACGAAAACTGTAATGCAAAAAGTCACTATAAGATCGAACAGTTTTTACTTTCTCGTATACGTACAATAGGAATCATGAAAAAAATTCGACCTCGAGATTTTTGATGAATCTTGACGCTTTAGTCTGAAAATACCATGTTTAGAGAAAGTGTAGGAATCATGAAAAAGTTTGACCTTGAGATTTTGATGAAACGGGATATTTTAGACCTTCCTGAGTCTGAAAATACCATGTATAGAGAAAGTATAGGAATCAATTAAAAATTTGACCTCGAGATTTTGATGAATCTTGACGTTTTAGACCTTCCTGAGTCCGAAAATACCATGTATAGAGAAAGAAAAGGAATCAATTAAAAGTTTGACCTTAAGATTTAGTTGAATCGGGATATTTTAGACCTTTCTTAGTCCAAAAATACCATGTATAGAGAAAGTATAGGAATCTTAAAAAAATTCGACATCGAGATTTTGATGAATCTTGACGTTTTAGACCTTCCTGAATCCGAAAATACCATGTATAGAGAAAGTATAGGAATCAATTAAAAATTTGACCTCGATATTTTGATGAATCTTGACAATTTAGACCTTCCTGCGTGCAAAAATACCATGTATAGAGAAAGTATAGGAATCGTGAAAAAAATCAATCTCGAGATTTTGATGAATCTTGACGTTTTAGACCTTCCTGAGTCCGAAAATACTATTTTTGACATTATGTCTGTGTGTAAACACGATAACTCGAAAACGCTTTGGCCTCGGCCATTGAGATTTTGTACACCTGCTTTACATCAAAAATAAGGAATCCTATCAACTTTTGGGCTACTTCCGACAACCGCAAGAGGTACTTTCACTGAAAACGTTTGCAAATTTTCAAGTACAGTAAACTATAGTTATAAGTACAGGTAGATGATTCAAATTTTGTAACGATATTTACAGTATAATGATAAAAAGCAAACAGGTAGGAAATTTGAGTAAAATTACTCAGCCAGAAGTTGTATTTTATTTAAATAACCATCCAAAAACTATATTCAACATAACACATATTCTTTCAATAAATGTTATTAATTTTAATTTAATTTACACATCATCTGTTTAACAATAACATGTAAACATTGACCATGCCATGTAAATATAAAGATGTAATGGGAGCAATAAGCTGCTGCACCCCGTCATGTTCCTGCTAATACATCTAATTTTATATATTTTTTTATTTATTTCCACTATCATTATCATACATAATTAAATGTAGCTAAATGCAGTTTTACCTATAGCAATTTATTGCAACAAATATTATATAATACTAACACTTTTTCTATGTTTTTAGGTGACTATAATTCTTTTTACTTTGCACATAATCGAGAAAATGAATATGTAATCATGAAAAAAATCCACCATCATTTTCAATTATTCATAAGTGCGAAATTATCATTTTAATATAAAGTTTGATAATAAATAGAGATAAATGATTGTGTATCGATATTACCAATTAGTTATGATGAGAAACAAAGAGATATGATATTTGAGAAATATTGCGCAACTGGAAGTGGTTCTGATGACCTAATTCTTCTGTCTCAAGTGTATGAGAAAGTCGAGGGGAGTGCACGCCTGATATTTTAAATGATGAACATTGTTACCTAAGTGGCTAAAAAAGTTATTGAACCATCAACTTCAAAGAGAGTGGCTTTGAGATCAAAGGACTGGACTTTAAACTATAAGGATGGGCTAGTGGACCAGTACCCTGGTGTACCAGTCAAGGGACTGGACTGTAAAATGCTATGCTGAACAAGAGGCCAGGTAGTGTGATGTAGTTGTCAAGGGTTCAGGCTATTGGTCAAAGGGTTGGACTCTAAACCACGAGGCTGGCTTAGCAATCAAAGAGCTGGACTGTAAAACACCCAGTTATCTTGTTAAGCAGGTAGTTTGGTTTGGTTATTAAGGGTTCAGACCCATTAAGCTCATGGTCAAAGGATTGGACTGTAAACCATGAGGTTAGCCTAGTGACCAAGGGATGTAGCTAAGTCATCAAGGAGCTGGACTGTAAAACACACAGTTATCCCATTAGGTAGGTTGAGTAGCTTAGAGGGTAAAAAAATGGACTTTAAACCATAAAACTGACCTGGTGGTCCAGGATCTAGTCTGTACGTAAGCAGGGAGTAAGGCTGGTGAATTGAAGGTACGAACATTAAACCATAAGGATGGCCTAGTGGACAGGTAGTAAGACTTAAGGGTCAAGGGCCTGGACTATAAAACACAAGGTTGACCAATTGACCAGGTAGTGTGGCTTAGTTATTAAAGGATCAGATTATTGGTCAAAGGGTGGGACAGTAAACCTACAAGGCTGGCTTAGTGATCCAGTAAAGTGGATTGACGATCAAGGAGCTGAACTTTGAAACAGACAGTTAGTTATCCCCTTAGGTAGGTAGAGTAGCTTAGAGGGCAAGAAATTGGACTTTAAGCCATAAGACTGGCCTGGTGGTCCAGGATCTAGTCTGTACGTAAGCAGGGAGTAAGGCTGGTGATTGAAGGCATGAATGTTAAACCATAAGGATGGTCTAGTGGGCAGGTAGTAAGGCTTAAGGGTCAAGGGTCTGGACTATAAAACACAAGGAAGACCAAGTCACCAGGTAGTGTGGCTTAGTTTTTAAATGATCCGATTTTTGGTCAAGGGTTGGACTGAACCACAAGGTTAGCCTAGTGATCAAGGAATGTAGCTAAGGCATCAAAGAGCTCGACGTTAAAACACACAGTTTTTCCATCAACCTGGTAGAGTGGCTTGGAGATTAAAGGACTAGACTTTAAATTATAAGGACAGGCTAGCAGTCCAGTACCCTGGTGTACCACTGAAGGGACTGAACTGTAAAATGCTAGGCTGACCAGGAGGCCAGGTAGCATGATATAGTTGTCAAGGGCTCAGGCTATTGGTCAAAGGGTTGGACTCTAAACCGCGAGGCTGGCTTAGCAATCAAAGAGCTGGACTGTAAAACACCCAGTTACCTTGTTAAGCAGGTAGTTTGCTTTGGTTATTAAGGGTTCAGACCCATTAAGCTCATGGTCAAAGGATTGGACTGTAAGCCTGTTAGCCTAGTGATCAAGGGGTGTAGCTAAGTCATTAAAGAGCTCGACGCTGAAACACAGTTTTTCCATCAACCTGTTAGAGTGGTTGGAGGTCCAAGGACTGGACTTTAAACCATAAGAGTAGCCTAATGGCCCAGAGAGAAAAAAAAAACTACAAGTAAGGAGGTAGTAGGACCTGGTGATTGAAGGTAAGGGCTTCAAAGCATAAGTGTGGCCTAGTGGACAGGTAGCATGACTCAAGGGTCAAGGGGTTGGACCATAAAACACAAGGTTGACCAAGTGGTCAGGTAGAGTGACTTAGTTTCCAAGGTTTCAGACAACTGGCATAGTGAACTTATGGTCAAAGGGTTGGATTGTAAACCACAAGGTTAGTCAGAAGGGATGCTGCCACCCAGTGTGCAGGCAGTTTCCCACTGTCCCATATTTCTGTCCTCCTGACCTGGAGACCAGTCCAGTCGGGTCACTTCCCTAACCGACATGTCCATCTGCAGCTGCTAGGACAGCAACTCTTGGCACAGAGGGGGATAATTACAGCTCTTGTCCTGACTAGGGCAGGTAAGGGAACAGAGTCCATCTTCATCCCACAATCCATAGCTTTGGAATTCCTGAGAAAACATGCTGTAAAAAAAAACATTGACTGGACAGAGGTTTGAATCCAACATGCTGGATCTGTGATGCAGCAATGCTAAGTATTGTAGCACTTTAAAAAAACCAGAAGGTAAAATGAATTGCATTGTTCAAGTCGAGTCATTAAGGTCATCGGTCATCAGTTGAATGACACAATGAGTCCGCTGACTTATAAGAGGAAATGTCAACAGGATGATGGCTGTGTGGACCTAGGCTTGCTCTGTTTGCATTCCCTTATGACTAATGTAAAGCAGGCTGCGCTCTTGATAAAGTGCACATGGGAATGAGAGGATGTCGTGTCAGACTGAAACAACACTAAACCAACCCCCTGGAGTTAAAGTGACCAGTTGATCCATTGCAGCTCCTGAAGGAAAGACACAGGAGGGTCTATCAGTGGCACCTAGTAGAGCCCAGGGAGCGACTCAGAACCTTTTGATTTACACACACGGACTGGGAGTGCAAGTTCGGGGTGTTGTTCTGGTGAAGACTTTGCACTTTAGCTCTTTTAGGTGTGGGGTATGGCCGGCCGTTTTTAATCCCGGCCAATACCCCCAAGTCGCCAGGTGGAGCCCTCCCTGCAGTATGGAGGTTCCCTGAAGACCAGCAGGGCATCATGGACATTGCAGTTTTTATACGCAGCCCTACTGTATGCTGAGCGGGCCACTAGGAGACGCTGCAGGGGAGAACAACGAGTATTTACCATACGCCCCGGAAGTACGTCCAAGTCACATGGACAAGGGGAATGACATGCTTCCGGGGTGAAGAAAAGGACTTTCTACCTGACCCGGAAGTGATACAAGATCAGCATGGACTCAGGATTGGGAACACTTCCGGGTCAGGGAATATAAAAGGATTGTGGGAGCTCCCAGATGGCGAGCTGACCTGGGTGGAAGGGTGGCAACGCGTCTGGGAGTCGGAGGATTGATTTATTGTGTTTGATTATTGTAATTGTATGAGTATAGTGGAGGAGGTGCTTTGTGCACTGTGGCGATTGAATAAAGTCACTTATTGGACTTTTACCTGGTGTCTGGAGTCGTGGACAGGGGTTCGAGGGAGCGATAGCGCCCCCTATCTGTCACATAGGGCTGAATATTTTTACAAAAAACTCACAATGGTTTCACACATAAATCAACATCAAATACTTATGTTGTCACTACAGTAGGCATATTCACATACTGTACTTATCACATATATGTTTGTCCCATCCCTCATAAGCTGAAAGGCACTTTGGGTAAAAAATGGCTTGAAGTAGTCGAGTGGCTCCTAATCCGTAGCGTCCCCCATCAGGCCACGTCATTTGGTCCAGTTGCTAGCTTGTCTCGATGTCTGTGTAGTCCTCCCAGGGCGAACGTTTTCGTTGGCATGTCTGTTGTACGAGCGTGTCCAGCACTACAATCAGCAATTGCAGGCACCTGACTTTCGTTTGCAATCTCCAGATCACTTGTATGAAAATCAGAGTTCGATTCAGCAATAATTTCAAAAAATAAATAATACGCAGAGAGTATTTTGCTTTGTGCATTTGCTTCGCTCTCTCGCCCGATGTTGATTCCATTCTAGACGTTGCTTACTGTACGCTACTCACGCAGACGCAGGGTTTCATTGTCAAGTCAACGAGTCTAACAGTACGCCGAGCAACGAGGGACTATCTATAACGTAACGGTGAGTTTTATCAACATTTACAGCTTTTTTTCACCCTCTGCCCCTGATATCCATCCTCAACCCCTTTTGTCAACAAAGGTTGACATCCGCCCTAAAAGAGTTAAACTCTGGGGTTGTGGGTTCATATCCCATTACTGACACGGGGTGACCCTGCTCAGGTTACTTCACCTGGACAAAAACAGAAGAAATGTAACCAATTGAATCTCAAAGGTTGTAAGCCATCTGGGATGAATCTAGAAATATCAATCAAGTAGCCAACCGACTGATTTGTAAATTAATAACGTCAATCAGGTCAGGTCAGGTTAGGGAGCTTGCACTGGTACAGCGCATTGCCACACCTAACACACTATGAAACAGCTTGGGATCTTGGTTGGCAATCCCCAAAGTAGACACGAGGTCCAGTCCCACCCTCCAGAAATGACCCTCTATCTGCCGCAGCCAGGTGTTACGTCGGTGTCCTCTTTGCCTGGTTCAGCTGCTCGGGTCCTCAACACCCAGAGGGAATTGTGCCACATGGCCTTAGTGTCGTAACTGACGCTCCCTCACAATGCAGGTAATGTGCCTCATTCAGGACTCCATGACCAACCACTCATTCAACAAAAAGTCACACCAACGGTACCCAAGGATTGTCTGAAGAGACACAAGGAGTCCAGTCTTCATCTCAGGTCACTGGATAGCGGCCATGTCTCACAACCATATAGTAAGACAGAAAGCACCAGGACTCTAAAGACTTGGGCCTTTGTCCTTTTGCAGAGGTATTAGGACCCCATGACCCCCCATGCTCACAAAATCTGTCTACTAACTTCATAGGAAAAGTCACCAGAGACATGAATGTCACCTCCAAGGTCAGTAGACCTCTTACTTATACAAAACAAAGAAAACATAAAAGATGTCCACAGATAGCAGGGCTCCCTCACAATTCAGGTCATGTGCCTCATTTGAGACTCCATGAGCAACACAAAGTCAAACCAACGATACCCAAAGATTCTCTGAAGAGACACAAGGAGTCCAGTCATCATCTCACGTCACTGGCTAGCGTTTTTGTCTCACAACCATATAGCAAAACAGAAAACACCAGAACTCTAAAGACTTGGGCCTTCATCCTTTTGCAGAGATCTCAGGACCACCGCACACTCCTTCCCAGCAACATCATGACCCACCATGCTCTCCCAATCCGTCTACTGACTTCATAGGGAGAGTCACTGGGGACATGAATGTCATAAACCTCTCAACGAGGTCGACACTCTCTCCGCGGACAGACACACTGCTGATGGCCGTGCCCAAGAGCTCATTAAAGGCCTGGATGTTGATTTATATCAGGACACTCGCAAGCCCAGACAATCAAACTCCTCACTCAGTCTCTCGAGAGCCCCCATCAGAGCCTCCATTGAAGATCACAACATCGTCAGCAAAGTCAAGATCAGTGAACCATTTTTCACCAAGAGACGAATCAAAGCAGGAAGTGATCACTTGACCACTTAGTCCTTACCGTCACCTGAATGTTCAAAGCATTTGATGACACGACTACGAAATGAGTCATCAACGTACAGCCTGGAGCGCTTTGGTACCAAGTGCACTTGTGGACAACCTTACTTCAATTAATGGACAAAAACTGTGACTACAGTAGCTCAGAAGTCCAATAACAGTTTGCTTTAAAGTTTATATCTCTAAGGGTGTACTTTGTCAGAGGGTACCACAAGGATCTTCC
This sequence comes from Polypterus senegalus, assembly GCF_016835505.1. Lineage (NCBI taxonomy): Eukaryota > Metazoa > Chordata > Cladistia > Polypteriformes > Polypteridae > Polypterus > Polypterus senegalus. Next base: position 18,466,021 of record NC_053171.1, read on the forward strand.
ATGTACTTATTTGGCTGATCCTGTAATCCAAGTAGACTTATGACATTTCTGATACAATTGGTGCCATTTCATTTGAAGCATAGGCCAATCAAGTGCCCTGCTCATGGTCACACAGTGGTGTCAGTAGTGGGATTTGAACCCACAACCTCAGGGTTTAAAGGCCAAACCCCTAACCACTCCACCACACTTCCTGCTCTGATGTGACATCAGCCAAGACAGAGTTGGCACCAGCATCCCACTGTTTGGTTGACTCACCAGTCATTGGTAGAAGAGGGACTGACATGATTAAGTGAGGTCTGCACACCATAACGAGAAGAAGTGAGAGAGATAGCTAAAGAGACCAATGGAGTAACCCAATGAATGAAGACAAAATAGCAAAAGGAATTCAACGGAAAATTGTGAAGTCTCACCTCTAGGGTAGCCTATGCTGGCCATTGCTCTATGACTTTCAAGCTTAGGCAGCAGGTGATTCTCTTCTGCGGATTTCCATATGCAGTCAATGCAGACCGTTAGTGCTGTCATTCTTTAAATATACCCCAGAGCTAAAGGGGTGCAACCTTTTGGGCAAAACCAGAAGAGTTGACACAGTCCATCTCGTCATTTGTTCTCCAGTCTGGAAGGTGGAAGTGGAGTGGCCGTGTTTCTTCATTCTCTGGGGACGGGTGGCTTATCTTACTAGGACCCCACATGTTCGACAAGACATAAAGGGAAATTCCAATATGGTCCCACAGAGATGGCACTGTAGTAATACCACCGAGTGAGGAATTACAGTGCAAGTACACCGGACGGAATGAGAGTTTTACCGATTTTATTGTCTTTTAAAGTTCTTGTTCTTTGAATGTCCTGATTTTTTAGAAGGGGGCTTGGGTTTTGTTTTTATTAAGGGGTTTGTTTTTAATGCTTTTATTGGATTTTAGTGCAGTGATAGGGTCACGCCACGGACCTGGGCCACAACTGGCGGCCTTGAGGGGGAAGGTGTGCGATAAGTGGTCCGTGGCGCAGTGCAGGTTTTAAATAAATAATCAGGGTCCAGGCTCAGAACGGGTGCAGGTGGGTTCATGGCAGCGCTCCTCCAGGAGCTGATTGCGGTGCTTGGCTGATCGCGCACTCACGTGCGATTGTGAGTGGATCAGACATGCATCCCTCGGAGTGGGCAGAGGGTCTCATCTGCAACCGATCGGGCTGACAGAAAAGGAAAACCAGAGAGAGATCAGAAGGAAAAAGAAGAAGAAAGACAGAGGATAAGGAGATGGAGAGCGAGAGTGAGAGGCAGGATTGGGAAAGAAAAATGGCGGCAGGTGGTCGAGCATGAGTCTCAAGGTGAGGGGCCTGGGCCTGAAGAAGGGCGCTGCTATTGAACAATGCTGAGGAGTAGGAGCAGTCCATTATGTGGTGTCTCCTGCGGACACCGAGGGACTGGTGACGGGTGGTGTGTGTGCAGCGGGCAGCAGCGGGCAGCAGCAGGCAACACTCAACTGGAGAGAGAAGGAGAGGGAGAAGAGAGAATTCACATCTGTAAATTGACTCTATTAAATGTCATATTTGAGCTGTGTGGATTAAAAATCTTTATTTGAAACCCAGAGTGGCGTTGGGTCTTGTGTATCTGGGGTTTGGGGGAGGAAACTCAGTGGAGCCCCCCTACTGTTCCCAGTAGGCAAGTACACTGACATTAGAGACACCTAACGTGAAGCCGTTATAACATTAACACAAATGATGTGCTCACTAAACGAATCAAATGAGTCGCTCCTTTTTACAGGGTTGGGTCTGATGCTGAGGGGATAACAATACACTAATCACTGCACCACCGCGCTGCCCCAGCAGCTCAATAGAATTGTAAACACACAGAGTCCGCACCCTGGGGACTTTTAATCCATCACTCACTAACACTTTAGGATCACTAGGTGAATAGGAGCTGATGAACTCTCTTGGGCTGAATGGTCCCTTCTCAGGGTGGGGGTCCAAAAACACAGCTTGTTCTTTTGATGAATTGTCTGCTGATTCAGCTGCACTTTTTTTTTTTTTTGTTTTCCAGGTTTCTCTTTCTCTCTCTCGCTCTCTCTCTCTCTCAGGGGTCCGAGACTTGAAAACCACTGCAGTGTGCTGCATAAAGTGAGAGTGCGAGGAGATAAACAGGGGGGGCTCCCAGGCTGTTTACATTCATCTGGAAGAGCTCAAGGTCTCCAGGCCAACCGGCCGGCAAGGTCGCGGCAGCTCACAGCACTTCAGAGGAGCAGCTGATTAAAAGCAGTTGCCTCAAATGGGGGTCTCACAAGGAGCCACTTTACAATACTACGTGGTCTGCCTTAAATTAAAATCAATGTGTGTAACGCTAAAGGCAAAAAACAAGAAGGTGCTGAGTGAAAGCGGTGTGAACTGAGGAATCCAGGAAAGAGGAGGGGGCTTCGCACCAATAAGGGAGCAGCACACTGAGGGGGCTCAATGTTCATTCCAGACAGTGACCAGAGAAAACGTGCGGCATTGAATCACAGTGGATTTCATGTGGGTTTTGTGACACAGATCAACAGAAAACGTGAAAGCAGATCTCTGCAAAGTGGTCTCAATTCATTGTAAATATAACACACAAAATAATCCATCTCAAAAGTATTCACCCCCTCGGAGGTTTTCACATCTTATAATTACACAGCACAGTGGGTTTAATATGCCTGTTTTGACGCTGACCTACAGAACAAACCTCTTTAGACCCAACATGAAAACAGATCTCTGCAAAGTGGTCTAAGAATGAGTCATGAATACACAGCCCCTTCAAGTCAGCATTCAGCACCTTCACCTATGGCAGCCATGACAGCCTGGGGTCTGTGCGCTCAGGTCGACTCTGCCTCAACCACGCCAGGACCCTCGTGTTGTTGAACAGATCTATCTATCTATCTATCTATCTATCTATCTATCTATCTTTCTATCTATCTATCTATCTATCTATCTATCTATCTATCTATCTATCTATGCTATATAGTGCCTTTTATATCTATCTATCTATCTATTACAGTGGTGCCTCGGTTTGTGAGCAAAATTTATTCCAGAAACATGCTTGTAGTCTAAAGCACTCATTTGTCAAAGCAAATTTCCCCAATGGAATCTCAGATGATTCGTTCTACAACCCAAAAATATCCATCCATCCATTATCCAATCCACTATATCCTAACTACAGGGTTACAGGGGTCTGCTGGAGCCAATCCCAGCCAACACAGGGTGCAAGGCAGGAAATAAACCCAGGCAGTGTGCCAGCCCACCGCAGGGCACACACACACACACACACCAAGCACACACTAGGGACAATTTAGGATCATCAATGCACCTAACCTGCATGTCATTGGACTGTGGGAGGAAACTGGAGCACCCAAAGGAAACCCACTTAGACATGGGGAGAACATGCAAAATCCACGCTGGCAGGACCCGGGAAGCAAACCCGGGTCTCCTAACTGTGAGGTAGCAGCGCTACCCACTACCCTACCGTGCCGCCCAACCCAAATATTTTCATATAAAAATGATTAATACAAAATATAAAGTAAAAAATATGTAAAACAAATTAACCTGCACTTTACCTTTGAAAAGAATCGTGGCTGGTGTGAGGGAGATGAGACAGGAGGAGGATTATTGTGCAGGATGACTTTCACTCTAACTAACTGAATCCCTGCTATCTGTTGACTCACTGGAATTTTCTTCTTTATTTGCGACTATAACAAGTAACATATCCAATGACAGTTGTTTTTGCCTGAAGAGTCACTGCACTTGCAATCAAAAAAAAAATGCTTTACGCACTGTAAGGTATCTAAACTCTTTTGGGATTCCCCCCCAACGTTACAACACGTGGAAGAGCGTCCTGAAGCAACAGCAGGCTGCCAGCGCTGTAGCAGTTTGCTGTGAGTGAATCCGAAAAGCTCACGGATATGCTATAAGTGCCTGCCATTGATGGGTGATACAAGGAACATTATAAATGCAGGGCACAGGATTACTCGGCCACTAACCTGGCCATGGCCATGTCGGATTGCTGTGTCTGTAAAGGAGAGTGGCAGACCCGCTACAATAAATAACTGCGCTGTTCCTATTTCAAGATGAATAAAGCTGGTGTTGTTAGAGTACTGAGACTCAGTCTCGTGTTTTTGGGGTGCAAGACAGGGACTCACACGTTACAACACACACACGTCGCCACCATGCTATAGTAAACAGTATACACTCGTCTGAATATTGACTAAATGAGTGAGGCACGCCGACTGAGACTGAGAATAGGAGACGATTACCCACAATCCCGCAGCGAGAAAGAGCTCAGTTGGGATCACGTGACACTCGGCTGACAAAATGTATTGAGACTACTCGTATTGCAAGACCTCGCTCATATATCAAGTTAAAATTTATTTAGGAATTTAGCTTGTCTTGCAAAACACTCACAAAGTAAGTTACCAAAAATCTAAGATTTTACTGTATATAGTGTCTTTCACATCTATCTATCTATCTATCTATCTATCTATCTATCTATCTATCTCTCTATATGCCTATCATCATCTATCTATCTATCTATCTATCTATCTATCTATCTATCTATCTATCTATCTATCTATCTATCTATCTATCTATCTGTTATATAGTGCCTTTCACATCTATCTATCTATCCATCTATCTATCTATTATATAGTGCCTTTCACGTCTATCTATCTATCTATCTATCTATCTATCTATCTATCTATCTATCATATAGTGCCTTTCATTTCTATCTATCTATCTATCTATCTATCTATCTATCTATCTATCTATCTATCTATCTATCTATTATTTAGTGCCTTTCATATCTGTCTATCAATGATCATGTAATGCATTGAGTGAATGTTGAATGAATGGATGAACCCAAAATATTTGAATGAATATTTGAACCCAAAAAAATATTGCTCTTTGTGGAATTATCTAGAACAGGGGTTCTTAACCTGAGGTCTGTGGACCCCTAGTGCATCCATGAATGGTTTTCAGGGAGTCCGTGAGGTCAGATAAAATTGAACATTTATATTCACTATACAGTCTGGTACTGATGATTTAGAGTAGATGTAGTACAGGGTGAGCCCAAATGAAGTCCCACATTTCTCAGTCACTGTGTGAGGTAGAGGTAGCCGAGTGGGTTGAGGTGGATGTCCTTTGATAGGCAATCCATTGTAGTTTTCAGTCGGCCATATGCGTTTGTCCGGTGAGCACCGTGCTTTCACTGTTGAAGTGTTCTTCAAAAACAACAAATCCATCATCGCTCACAGCGTGCCTTCCGAACGCACTTCAGCATTCCTCCTAACGGTGACGTCCCAAATCGAAAAACAATTTTTCAGTGGGTGGCTAAATTCAGACAGACGGGTACAACATTGAACAGAACATTTCTAGGCCATCTTCAGACTGTCTGAACGCCTGAAAACATCCAAGCTGTAAGGGCATCAATGTTGCAGTCTTCTAGAAGTTCAGTGAGCTTCTGCCTTCGGCATTTCCAACACGTCTTTGATTTTGCATGAGGGCCTTAATGTCCATCCATACAATGTGATGGTAGTGCAGGAACTCACTGAGAGACTGGGAGAGCCGTAGAGATTTGTGGGAGGACATTCTGCAAACCGTTCATCGAGAGGCCATCGTCATGTACAGCGATGAGACACATTTCCATTTGAATGGTTGCGTAAATAAGCAAAACTTTTGCTATTGGGATGAAACCAACCCTCACGAACTTCATCAGAGACTCCTGCACAGTGAGCACACGTGTTACAGTTTGGTGCGCCATTTCAGAATTTGGCATTGTAGGCCTTACTTGTTTGAGGAGGGGGGAGCAACGGTCACCGTCACTTCAGAACGTTACATTGAAATGCTAGAGAACTTTATGTGGCCCCAATTGGAAGAAATGGATGTGGTGGATGCCTGTTCACAACAGGATGGAGCAACAGCTGATACGGCGCCGACTCCCATGTCACTTTTGCGGGAGATGTTTCCAGGAAGATGATTTTGGGTGGCCTTCACGTTCACCAGATCTTGCGTCATGCAAATTCTTCTTGTGGGGCTGTCTTAGGTTGAAGAGATACACACACACACACACACCGACCTCAAAACCTTGAAGTCCTCAACGACGGTGTCCGCCACAAAATCGATGCTAACCCCCTTGAAATCATCAGAAATTGTCTTGAAGAGTGTTTCGTTAATGTTAGCCACCACCTTGAAGACATCATTTTTTAAAACAAGTGAAAAAAATCTATTTTGTATACCCTTTCTTGCGTCGTAACGACATTTATTGTATCTTGTACAATAAACTTTTGAAATGTGGTTCTTCTTTTTGGCTCACCCTGTAGTAGTAGTAGTAGAGATGGTAGTAGAAAATGTAGTAGTAGCAGAACTGTTTGAATTTGCACAAGAGGATTTCTCTCTATTATAAAATGAAATCCTGATACGAGACTTTTATAATAATATCAAGGTCCACGAGACGAGACTTTTATAATAATATCAAGGTCCACGAGACGAGACTTTTATAATAATATCAAGGTCCACGAGACGAGACAAGACTTTGGCTATGAGATTTTTTCAAGTCCCGCCCTCCTCTCAACCATATTCAACCACGCCCCTCTCACCTCTCATTCGTGTGAAAGCTTTTGACAGACACAGTTCCTGCTCTCTCATCTCTTATAAATTTTTACGTTTTCCTCACTTTAAGTTCCTAATTAAGGAAGACGTATTATGTCCAAATGTTATTGAAGAATTTCATCACAAAGTGTTACCAACAGAAGAAATGAGTACACAGGCAATCCTAGCACCGAGAAACGATGAAGTCAAACGAATTAACGAGAAATCTGGTTGAATGCGTATCAATAGACTCTGCTGAAACAGTTGGTGGTGATGGTGCGGAAGATGAAAACATCAACTTACAATATCACGAAGAATATCTACAAGCGTTAACACCATCAAGTCTTCCACCCTACAAATTACTGTAGAAAGAAGGATGCATCCAAGAAAGGCAATCTTCAGGTACATCTTCAGGGGATAACATTAGACAGCAAAGGAGATCTTGATATGCCATTTGTATTTTAACGTTTGCAGTTTCCCGTTAGAATAATTAACAAATCACAGGGAAAAACATCTGAAAAAGTTGGCTTATTTATTAGAGAGAAAGGAAAACGATATTCGCTCACGGGCAGTTATACGTAGCGTTGTCACAATGAAAGTCCAAAATTTCAATGTGATATCGACGAAAGGTTAATTCAAAAAATTTTACAGTAAACGTGTAAGTTTAAAAACTATTTGCATATTAATTTCAAATCCAAACACAACAAAATCGTATAACGAAACGAAAAACTCGAACGCCACATGAAACATCATTTACTTTCAATCATTTTTTAAGATGGTTAATTACTCGCGGTAATGTAAAATAGTTAGTCCTATTATGCATATGTAACAATTCTCATGATAATAGAAATCTGTTTAAATTGTACCTCCGCATCCCCATACGCGAGCGGGAGAACCGCAAAGTGGCCTGCACGTAGCACTGGTCCAGGGGCTGGCGAGTGAAGCGAGCAGGGGGCAAAGCCCCCTAGTATTTCATAATTATAATGAGTGGCCATTTCTTTTTGCATAAAAAAGTTTTTTTACGTTAAAGTTTAATAATACTTTGTGTGTGTCATATACAGCACGGGTTTGTCAAACGCCAGTCCTGGAGGGCAGCAGTGGCTGCAGGTTTTCATTCTAACCATCTTCTTAATTAGTGACCAGTTTTTTGCTGCTGATTAATTTATTTTGCCTCAGTTTTAATCAACTTGGCCCCTTAGATGTTTCTTTTTCCTTAACTAGCAGCCAAACAATAATGGACACAAAACAAGCTGCCACATGATCAGCTCACCTGTGCCCATCACACAATATCTGAAAATAAAGAAAGGTGAAGGTCTCAGTAAGGCTGATCTCTCGGGTCACCAAAACATCTTGATGGCGTTATTAGAAAAAACAGAAAATCACAAGTTTTGGAAATGTTTGCTGTGGCAGAATGAGAGCAGCAACAAGCCACGGAATTAAATAACGGGTTTAATTAACAGCAAGAATTGACTTCTAATTAAGAGATTGGTTGGAGTGAAATTGGTTGAGTTTGAAGTCCCAGTTTAGCTGGTCATCTGCTGAAATGAAATGGAGTTTGAGGCCAGACTCTCCTTGTCATTTATTGGCTCACTTCAAATCTCATTTCTGTTTGGCTGTCATTTAATGAAAAAAAAGAATAAATTCAGAGGACTAAATCCTCAAAAACAAGGCTATTAAAATGAAGGGAAAAAAAAAAAGTTAATCAGCAGTGAAAACTGGTCACTGATTAAGAAAAGGGTGAGAATGAAAACCTGCAGCCACTGCGGCCCTCCAGGCTCGGAGTTCGACACCCGTGATATACAATCAAATCTCGATCAATAAAGTTCATTCTTTATATTTATATAATATTTCACGTTATATTCCAAATCGTAACCTTAGATCTTCAAATGAGTGTCTCCTTAGAATTCCAAAAGCTAAACTTAAAAGAAGTGGTGAGGCGGGGGCCTTCTGCTGTTATGCACCTAAAATCTGGAATAGCCTGCCAATAGGAATTCACCAGGCTGATACAGTAGAGCAATTTAAAACACTGCTGAAAACACATTACTTTAACACGGCCTTCTCCTAACTTCACTTTAACTTAATCCTGATACTCTGTATGTTAAATTCATCATAATAACTATTCACAGTGGCTCCAAAACCCATACTGACCCCTACTCTCTCTTCTGTTTCTTTTTCCGGTTTCTCTGTGGTGGCGGCCTGCGCCACCACCACCTACTCAAAGCATCATGATGCACCGACATTGATGGACTGAAAGCCAGAAGTCTACGTGACCATCATCATCAGGTCCTTCCATGAAAACCCTAAATACAAAAAGGACTGTTTGACTTATGTTAGGTAGATTGCCCAGAGGGGACTGGGTGGTCTCTTGGTCTGGAACCCCTACAGATTTTATTTTTTTCTCCAGCCTTTGGAGTTTTTTTTTGTTTTTTCTGTCCGTTTCTGTCTGTTTTTTGTGTCTTCTATTTTTCTATTCATTTTGTAAAGCACTTTGAGCTACATTTTTTTTGTATGAATATGTGCTATATAAATAAATGTTGATTGATTGATTGATTCTATTCATTGCATTCAAAGTTGTGTTTACGTGAATATTTCTGGGCAAGGGGGTCTATAGCTTTCTTCAGATTTTTACAGGGGTCCGTGACTCAAAACTGATCTAGAACGTCTGTCTTATATATTTTCATCAAGATACAAGGCACTGTCCATCTTTCACTTGTCCCTTTTTCAGCCCACAGCAGCACACTTAGATGTGGACCCACTCCTGCTTGCACCAAAAGATAGATTTTCACATTGATTAGACATTGCGTTTTATTTCTGCGTGTGAGTCTTTCCGTGTTTCCCGGTGCCCGGCCGCTCCTGTGGGGTGCCAGTTGGTGGCACCCTGACTCTTAATTCTTGTTCACTGCGTGAGCACAGCGGCGGCTCACCCTGTGTGGTCCTCCATTTCGGCTGGCAGCTCGATGCACAGTTAGGCCCAAACAGTCAGTGGCCCAGCGGGAGAGGAGCTCCTCCACGCACTTCACATACCAGGCTACTACCATCATGACAAGTGTGTAATTGTAAGTCTGCAAGTATCTCTTGTCAGACATTGTAGCCTGCAGCAGAATTGAAGTGCTTCTGGTGGAAAATTATAGATCTCATTATCTCTAAAAGCAGACTGTTCCGAAAAACAGCACTTGTCCCTGATTGTGCTCTCATCCCGTCTAATAAAAGGTCACGGGGGGAGCCTGGCTAGAGGCGGCCGCTGCTCCTGGGATCCTTTTCACTTGAACTGCGTTATTATTTTCTAATTTAGGCCTGTAATTTATCAATGATGAATTAACAAATTGTCCTGTAAGTGGGTGCAGGGTGAATAATACAAAATCCATAGGAGATCGGAAAATAATAATAAATAATAATAATACATTTTATTTATATAGCGCCTTTCCCATGCTCAAGGCACTTACAGAATATAAGAAAGAGCAGCAGGGTATACAGTATATAGCATTGTACAAACCAAATAAATAAAGAAAGAAGATTAAGACAGCAAATTCAGAGAAAGCCTAATGGACAACAGAATTGATGATCCAGCACACACACACACACACACACAGGTGACATGAGCGTCTTGACAGAGAGGTAAACTGAGAGATGGGGAATAACGTCAAGCAGAGCTAAAAGCCTTCCTGGCCTTTTTTTAAAAAAATTCATGATTTAATTGCGGTAGAGTCTGGGCACTCGCTATACAGCTGGAGGCCCTGCTGTCACCCATGGAGTGTAGATTAGTGTGGGGCACAGCAAGATGGCCAGAATCAGAGGACCTTAGTGAGCGGGCAGGCACAAAGTGATGGAGAAGGTCACTGATGTAGTTTGGCGCGAGGTTATTTAAGGCTTTGTAGGTTCTTAGTAGGACTTTATATTCGATTCTGTAAGACACAGGGTGCCAGTGAAGACGGAGCAGGATGGGTGTGATGTGCTCGCTGCTGCTGCAGGTTCGAGTCAGGACTCTTACAGTTGAGTTTTGAATAAGCTGGAGCTGAGATGTAAGATTAGAAGGGCCAGCAGGGAGCTACAATAATCGACGCGGGATGTGATAAAAGCAGGGACAAGTTTCTCAGCATTAGAAAAAGAGAGGAAGGAGCGAACACGGGATATGGGACGGAGGTGAAAGTAGGAAAGTTTCTTAATGTGATTTATGTGGCCGGAGTAAGAGAGGGAGGAATCAAAGATGACACCGAGATTCTTTACAGTAGAGGCAGGTCTGATGAGATCACCGCCAAGGTGGACTGGGAAGGAGCTCATTTTATTAAGTTGCACTTTAGTCCCAATTTGCAGGAGTTCAGTTTTGTTGCAGTTTAATCCAGGTTTTAATTTCACTAAGGCAGGTTGTGAGACTGCATGGAGTTTGCATGTTCTCCCCGTGTCTGCGTGGGTTTCCTCCCACAGTCCAATGACATGCATGTTAGGTGCACTGATGATTCTAAATTGGGCTTGGTGTGTGTGTGCCCTGCGGTGGGCTGGCATCCTGCCTGGGGTTTGTCTCCTACCTTGTACCCTGTGTTGGCTGGGATTGGCTCCAGCAGACTCCTGTAACCCTGTAGTTAGGATATAGTGGATTGGATAATGGATGGATGGATATTTTTGGGTTGTAGAACGAATCATCTGAGATTCCATTGGGGAAATTTGCTTTGACAAATGAGTGCTTTAGACTACAAGCATGTTTCTGGAATAAATTTTGCTCACAAACCGAGGCACCACTGTAATAGATAGATAGATAGATATAAAAGGCACTATATAGCATAGATAGATAGATAGATAGATAGATAGATAGATAGATAGATAGATAGATACATAGAAAAGGCACTATATAACATAGATAGATAGATAGATAGATAGATAGATAGATAGATAGATAGATAGATAGATAGATAGATAGATAGATGTGAAACTATATAATAGATAGATAGATAGATAGATAGATAGATAGATAGATAGATAGATAGATAGATAGATAGATAGATAGATAGATATAAAAGGCACTATATAACATAGATAGATAGATAGATAGATAGATAGATAGATATAAAAGGCACTATATAACATAGATAGATAGATAGATAATAGATAGATAGATAGATAGATAGATATAAAAGGCACTATATAACATAGATAGATAGATAGATAGATAGATAGATAGATAGATAGATAGATAGATAGATAGATATAAAAGGCACTATATAACATAGATAGATAGATAGATATATAGATAGATAGATAGATAGATAGATAGATATAAAAGGCACTATATAACATAGATGGATAGATAGATAGATAGATAGATAGATAGATAGATAGATAGATAGATAGATAGATAGATAGATAGATAGATAGATAGATAGATAGATAGATAGATAGATAGATAGATAGATAGATATAAAAGGCACTACCCTGTAGTTAGGATCTAGCTGGATGAATAAAATGAGGGAAAATAAGATATTTTTTAATTCTATGGTAACAAATCTTATTTTCCCTCATTTTATTCATCCAGCATAAGTCATAAACTTAAAATTCCACATGCTTTTGTGATTCAAATAATGAAAGCATTATAGCTCAAAAACAACAATACAGACGCGTTTTCGTTGTCTGAAACCGCCTGTCACTCTTTTACTATTCCCGAATAACAACGTCATGGTCCATCCTCTGCTGATGCCAGTGTAACTTCAAGGCCGTCGATCGATGTGTTGTGAGGAGGGCTGTTCACACGTGTCGTCAAAAATCGCACAGAAGAAGAAGTACTTCCGGTTTCAGACAACGAAGGGGTGTCTTTTGTTAAGCTCGCGAGTGGTAAGTGTACACTATACGGGGACGGTTCTCCAACTCTTAACGCTCGTTTCTGTCTCTCATTTCTCATTCACAATATTAAAATACTTCTTGGGACTTTTACTCGGTGTCCAGAGCGTCTGTCTGTTAGGGTTAACGTGGGCAACAGCGACCCAATAAATTTGCCCACGTCTGTATGTGGAGACACTTGCGAGACCCTATTCTCCTCCTCAACCACTCAAGACTGAATGGCCTCTAGGGATGCCACCTCTACGTGGCATCCAACCTCCATCAGGATTGTTTTCATGTGTAGCTCCTAGCTGGAGGAACAAGCTGCCCACCTCCATCCAAACTGCTGACCCCTTCAGAGTGTTTGACGACTTTTTGGTTCTGTAAATGTCTGACTTGTGTTGTTCTGGTTGGCTTTGACGCTCTTCACTTGTGATGGTCAATTTTGTCACCTTGTCCTGTCACATTTGCTCCTTAGCAGATGTTTACTCGATTTCATTGACCTCATCTGTAAGACGCTTTGGATAAAAGGGCCAGCTAAGTGAATAAATGTAAATGTCAGCTGAAGCAGAGTCCAGGGTGTAATCTTTCTGTTCATTGTACTGAGATTTCAAAGCCCGTGTTTAAAAATAAAAGTGTTTTTTGACGGTGGAGAGACACTGCCGGAGCTCGATGAAGGTCAAGGCTGCTCCCTAAACTGCACGTTTCCTTGTTGGAACTTGTTCATGAATATATTTATATATATATATATATATTTTTTTTTTAACTTGAAATGTGAAATATTTTCTAATTCAAGTCAGCAAGATGAGTAACAAAAAGATGGCCAGCGGTCAGGCCCCTGAGCGAAACACCAGAGAGCCGAGATTGTAAAAGCCGAAGAGCGCGGCAGTCGGGCCGTCTTCTGAGAGAGCCAAACCACCTGCTGACTCACCATAACTGCCTCAGCAATCGGATTGCAAAACTGCTCCGTTTATTTTTAAAACAACACGTTCAACTTGTGGTTAGCACTTCTACCGCATCGAGCCAGCATCTCGGGCCTAAATCCCATGACCGACCGGCTGTTGTGTGTGGGAAATTTTGCCCAATACCTCTCATCTAAGCACTTTCTTAGGGGTACTCAGGTTTTAATCCCACAGATTTAATTAAACTGTGACAAAACTGAGGTTCTCCTCATTGGTTCAAAATCATCATTATCCAAAACCAATAATCTTTCTTTTATTATTGATAACTCTGTTGTTTCCCCATCATCTCAGGTCAAGAGTCTGGGTGTCATCCTCGACAGTACTCTATCTTTTCAATGTCACATTAATAACATCACCCGGTCTGCTTACTTCCACTTACGTAATATTAATCGCATTCGTCCCTCCCTCACTCCTCATACTACTGCCATTCTTGTTCATAGTCTTGTCACTTCTCGGCTGGACTACTGCAATTCACTCCTCTTTGGTCTCCCTAACAAATCTCTTCACAAGCTTCAGTTAGTCCAGAATTCTGCAGCACGTATCATCACTGGAATCCCATCTTTTCACCATATTACTCCGGTCTCGCAGCAGCTTCATTGGCTCCCCATCAAGTTTCGTATTGATTTTAAGATTCTGCTACTAACTTTTAAGGCCATCCATAACCTCGCACCTCCATATCTGTCTGACCTTCTACATGTTGCCATTCCATCCCGTAACCTTAGATCCTCTTCCTCCACCCATCTGACCGTTCCTCCCTCCCGTCTAACCACCATGGGGAGCGGAGCTTTCAGCCGTTCTGCTCCCAAGCACTGGAACTCATTACCTGCGGATCTCCGAAATATTAAATCATATTCGTCTTTCAAATGTAAACTTAAAACACATTTGTTTAAAATGGCTTTTTCTTCTTCCTCCTAATTATAGTGGTTTTGTTTGGTTTTAACTTTTAGATTTTCTGATGTTTTAAGTTGTTTAAAATTGTGTTTTGTATTTATTTATTTGGGGCGGCACGGTGGCGCAGTGGGTAGCGCTGCTGCCTCGCAGTTAGGAGACCCGGGTTCGCTTCCCAGGTCCTCCCTTCGTGGAGTTTGCATGTTCTCCCCGTGTCTGTGTGGGTTTCCTCCCACAGTCCAAAGACGTGCAGGTTACGTGGATTGGCGATTCTAAATTGGCCCTAGTGTGTGTCAGGAGCAACTGTCCGAATCCAGGTGTGCAAAGCTTGCAGAGACACACACCCAAGAAGACTACCAAAGGGGCTTCTGCAAAGTACTGAATGAAGGGTCCGAATACTTCTATAAATGAGAGATTTCAGTTTTTGATTTTTTTTTTTTTAAATTAATTTGAAGACCTTTCTGAAAACGTTTTCACTTTGTGGCGCAGTGGGTAGCGCTGCTAACTTGCAGTAAGGAGACCCTTAAGGGTTCGCTTCCCAGGTCCTCCCTCCCTGCGTGGAGTTTGCATGTTCTCCCCGTGTCTGCGTGGGTTTCCTCCCACAGTCCAAAGACATACAGGTTAGGTGCATTGGTGATCCTAAACTGTTGTGGTCCCCGGCCGGGACGCCCAGGAGGACGTGAGGAGGGCTTGTGCCTCCTCCAGACCGCGAGGGGGTGTCCGTCCTGGTTCTGTTGGGGACCACGGGTGGAGGGCTTGGAAGCCCAGCCTTGTTGGGTGCCCGTGGTCACCTCCAGGCGGCGCTCCAATGCCGGTTTATTCCGTACGGTCCTCGGCTCGGGCTGGAGCCCGGCCGGGACGCCCTGGAGGATCAGAGGAGGCGAGTGCCTCCTCCAGACAGAGTGGGGGCGTCCGTCCTGGTTAGGCAGGGGGCCTCGGGTACAGGGCATGGAAGCCCAGCCCTGTAGGGACCCGTGGCCACCGCCAGGCGGCGTCCCAGTGTCTAATTATCCGGGAGCCCGACACTTCCGCCACACCAGGAAGTGCCGGGGGGAAGACTTTATGTGGCGCCCGCAGAGCTGCCAGGAAGACAGCCGACACTTCCGCCACGCTGGGGCGTGGCTAAAGAGGGAATGCCGAGAACACCTGGGGCTCATCCGGGAGCCTTATTTAAGGGGCCGCCTCCCTCCAGTCATTGGTGGAAGTCGGGAGGAAGCGGACTGAGCTTGAGGAAGGACTGGAGGCGGCCAGGAGTAAAGAGGCACAGGACTGTGTGGCCTGGACTTGGGGAAAGCGGTGCAAGAAGGCACTAGGGGTGCACGTGAGCAAACTGTAAATAGTGTATATAATAAAGAGTGTGTTGGGTGCAGAAATGTTGTCCGTCTGTCTGTGCCGGGGCCTGCGTTCACACTGTCCTTTGTGTGTCTGTGTGCCCTGCGGTGGGTTGGCGACCTGCCCAGGGTTTGTTTCCTGCCTTGTGCCCTGTGTTGGCTGGGATTGGCTCTAGCAGACCCCTGTGACCCTGTATTCGGATTCAGCGGGTTAGAAAATGGGTTTATTTATTGTTTGTTTGGTGTCCTTGAGTTCTCTGAAAGGCACCTTGTATAAATAAAATGTATTATTATTATTATTATTATTATTATTACGGATACGGGCTTAAGGATGAGCTGGCGAACCCCACCAGGGCCGGCTCAGACGAGTCTGTCACAATCCATCTACTCAAGCCAATGGCCCGTTGGTAGTTCATGACCGAACCAGGACTGAGGGGGTAATTAGAGAGGCACAAGGGAGGCAGATGTACAAAAAACAAAAAAAAAAGGTATTGTTTAATTCCACAACAGTAAAAAAAGAAAAAAAAACCAGTTGCTGATGTAAAAGTTTGCACAACAAAGACAAAACAATTTTGATTGTGCAAATGCCAGGAAGAAAAATAGAATGCAAAAAATACCACAGAAGCTCTTACCCTGATATACAGTCCCGATCAAAAGTTTAAGACCACTTGAAAAATGGCAAAAAAATCATATTTTGCATGGTTGGATCTTAACAAGGTTCCAAGTAGAGCTTCAACATGCAACAAGAAGAAATGGGAGTGAGACAAAACATTTTTTGAGCATGCAATTTAATGAAAACAACGATTAAACTGAAACAGGCTGTTTTACAGCTGATCAAAAGTTTAGGACCACACCTCCAAAAAAACCCGTAAACCCCCCCAAAACAGAAATCAAACTTCCAAACATGAACTCAGTACTGAGTAGCTCCACCGTTATTGTTGATCACTTCAAAAATTCGTTGCGGCATGCCTGATGCAAGCGTTTCCATCAGGTGAGTGGGAACATTTCTCCAAGTGGTGAAGACGGCCGCACGAAGGGCATCTACTGTCTGGAACTGTTGTCCATTTTTGTAAACTTCCCTTGCCATCCATCCCCAAAGGTTCTCAATTGGATTTAGATCAGGGGAACAAGCAGGATGGGCCAAAAGAGTGATGTTATTCTCCTGGAAGAAGTCCCTTGTCCTGCGGCATTGTGTACTGTAGCGTTGTCCTGTTGAAAAACCCAGACGAGGGCCCTCAGTCATGAGGAATGCTCTCTGCAACATCTGGACATAGCCAGCGGCCGTTTGACGCCCCTGCACTTCCTGAAGCTCCATTGTTCCACTGAAGGAAAAAGCACCCCAGACCATTATGGCGCCCCCTCCACTGTGGCGTAGAAAACATCTCAGGTGGGATCTGCTTGTCATGCCAGTAACGTTGGAAACCATCAGGACCATCAAGGTTAAATTTTTTCTCATCAGAGAATAAAACTTTCTTCCACCTTTGAATGTCCCATGTTTGGTGCTCTCTTGCAAAGTCCAAACGAGCAGTTCTGTGGCGTTCAAGGAGACGAGGTCTTTGAAGACGTTTTTTGTTTTTGAAGCCCTTCAGTCTCAGATGCCGTCTGATGGTTATGGGGCTGCAGTCAGCACCAGTAACGGCCTTAATTTGGGTCGAGGATCATCCAGTGTCTTGACGGACAGCCAATTGGATCCTCCAGCTCAGTGCTGGTGAAATTTTTTTGGGTCTTCCACTTGACTTTTTTGTTCCATAACCCTCAGGATCATTTAAGAAATTCCAAATGACTGTCTTACTGCGTCCCACCTCAGCAGCGATGGCGCGCTGTGAGAGACCCTGCTTATGCAGTTCAACAACCCGACCACGTTCAAAAAGGGAGAGTTTTTTTGCCTTTGCCATCAGAACGTGTGACTACCTGACAGAAAATGACAATGAATCCACATCTTTGCACAGATTTGGCCTTTTAAAGGCATGTGGTCCTAAAATCTTGATCAGCTGTAAAACAGCCTGTTTCAATTTAATCGTTATTTTGAATTAATTGAATGCTCAAAAAATGTTTTGTCTCACTCCCATTCCTTCTTGTTGCATGTTCTTAAGATCCAACCATGCAAAATATGATTTTTTGCCATTTTTCAAGTGGTCTTAAACTTTTGATCGGGACTGTATATACACTGTGGCAGACGACCGGGGACCTTGCCCCACCGGGACGCTTGGAGAAGGGAAGGACTGGGAGAGGCGCAAGAGGGAAGCCCCCTGAGGATTACATCAGGGCCACGGATTGGGAGCTTGGAGGCTCAACCCTGTTGGGGTCTGTGGCCACCACCAGGGGGCGCCTGGACAGCTCCTAGAGCCCTGGATGGCAGGACTTCCTGGTGTGGTGGGGAGGAACTGAATTCACATGCAGCACTTTCGCCACACCAGGATGTAACTCAGGAAGCACCTGGAGCACTTCCGGGTGCAGAATAAAGGAGGCCGCCTCACTTCACTCGGGGAGCCGGAGTCGGGTGGGGGAGGACGGAGCTTGTGAGAGTGGAGAGGAGAGGAGTGCAGTAGAGGTGGCACTAGAGAGAAGAAAAGGAAGAGATAAGGACTGCGTTTACTGGTGATTTGTACATTGTTTCAAAAAAAATGAAAAGCGTGTGTTTTTTGGACATCTGTCTGTCAGTGTCCGGGCATCTTTCACAATGTTCAGTCACTTTCAGTTCAGGTAAGGCTTAAAAAAAACCAAGATTGGACTCTTTATCAGCCCACGTCAAAAATACAACTCCTCGGAAAAAAAGAAAATAAATAATCTCCAGAGCTGTTTTTAGTTTGCTTTCTTTGAGCTTCATGATATAGCCTCGCACTTCCGGGCCAGACAGACAGACACACACACTTCCACATGTAGTCGTTTATATATAAGACTGCGTTTTTTCACAAAGACATTACTTGTGTCTGCCGCTGACATTGTGCATGTGTGTGCTTCGGGCGTTTAGTGACAGGTACTTGAGGGAGAGGTCAAGCACACAAGTCAGTTGCAATCAAGTGACAAGGGTTTTCAAGGCATCGACTTTCTACGTACTGAATTTTCCTCTAATAATGTACACAACAATGACTATTTTTTATTAATTTCATATACTATATTAACCCCCAATGACTTTTGTGTTGTCAGAGCTCAGGGTCAGCCATTGTACAGTGTCTCTGGAGCAAAATTCAGTTTAAGGACCCAACGGAGTCGGATCCCTTCTGGCAGTAACAGGACTTTGAAGATGCCAGCACAGATCCTTGTGTTGCAATTTCAGTACTGACGTGAACACAAGGCGTAAATAGAACTGATATGTACAGATGTTGCTCCTTGTTCTACATTCCTTTATTTAAAATGACCCTGTATTGTCTAAATAATGCAGTATTGCTCTGGGAAATGTAATTTTACATGTTGTGTAGGAGTCGCCGCTTTGTGTGGTTTTGCTAGGCAGTTGCCAAGGGTTTCTTCAGAGATCACCAATAAAGTAACGTCAGGATTTACATTTATAAAATTTGAGTCACTTAATTGTCCGAGTTTACGGATATCTCACCAAAAAAAATCAAAATCTAAGTTTATTTGTGTCTTTCTATTTTATTGCTTCAAGGTTTTGACTCAACTAAAGTTGACGTGTTGGGTTTCAGAACTTTAGGACCTATGTGGTGTACTTATTTTTGGGAATCAACCTCCTGCACTTTCAATGAGCGTAACATTATCTATCACTAGTGATGAGCAACACAGGCACGTTTTTTGCGAAACTGATACTAAAATTCATTTCCCAGGTGATTTTCCAATTGCGACACATGCAAAACTCACTAAGGAGTTTTTTTTTTTTGGGGGGGGGGCATATAAAGGTTTTGTTTGAGTGGAAAAGTAGATAGATAGATAGATAAGGCACTATATAATAGATAGATAGATAGATAAGGCACTATATAATAGATAGATAGATAGATAGATAGTGTGATAAAGGCACTATATAGCGCCCGACCCGGCACAGACTACGCAGAGGCACGTGTTCACACTCAAAGGGCTTTTTATTTTCTTCAGCCTTGAGCACACGCCTTCCCCGTGTCCCACAGGCCCAACACAGTCTAAAGCACAAAATAACCCACACAACCAAACGCTTCCTGGCACCACCACTCCTCCCAGGCAACCTCGTCCTCTTCCTCCCGATTCTGGCCTTGATTGCTGGGAGGCAGGCCCTTTTACACCCCACCCGGAAGTGTTCCAGGTGCCTGACCAGCTGGTCTTAATTGCACCTCCGGGTGGGGCTGATAAACCGTCCAGCGTGGTGGCTGGTTGTCCGCAGCTGGGCTGCTGTGGTGGACTCCATGTCCCATGGAGCCACGGGGAAGATTAAGGAGGGATCCACGGCGAGGGAGGCTGCCCCCAAGCGCCGCGGGGAAGGTACTGCAATGTCCATGATGGCTCCCCCAGGACGTATGCAGCAGAGGCGTCCCGGTCGGGCATGGGACCCGGCTGTCTGTCACAATAGATAGATAGATAGATAGAGGAAAGGCACTATAGATAGATAGATAGATAGATAGATAGATAGATGTGAAAAGCACTATATAATAGATAGATAGATAGATGTGAAATGCACTATATAATAGATAGATAGATAGATAGATAGATAGATAGATAGATGAAAGGCACTATATAGTAGATAGATAGATGTGAAAAGCACTATATAATAGATAGATAGATAGATAGAGGAAATGCACTATATAATAGATAGATAGATAGATAGATAGATAGATGTGAAAAGCACTATATAATAGATAGATAGATAGATAGATAGATGTGAAAGGCACTATATAATAGATAGATAGATAGATAGATAGATAGATAGATAGATAGATAGATGAAAGGCACTATATAGTAGATAGATAGATGTGAAAGGCACTATATAATAGATAGATAGATAGATAGATGTGAAAGGCACTATATAATAGATAGATAGATAGATAGATGTGAAAGGCACTATATAATAGATAGATAGATAGATAGATAGATAGATAGATGTGAAAGGCACTATATAATTGATAGATAGATAGATAGATAGATGTGAAAGGCACTATATAATAGATAGATAGATAGATAGATAGATAGATAGATAGATAGATAGATAGATAGATAGATAGATAGATAGATAGATAATTGCTTTCTCGATCTCTTACAGACCATTCTAGGGAAATCCCTCCCAGCTCTGGGGCAGCCAATGACGTCACTTCCGGTTCTGGTTCTGATGACATCATTTCCCTCACTGGTCTTTAAAGCCGCCATCTTGTCTTTACTTTACTAGTTCTATTTTGGACTCTGTTGTATGAACATGTTTGTGCTGTTGCATCAGCATGTTGTGCAGGTGGCTACCCCAAACCTTGCCAGTGTCTGTTGGTC
Organism: Polypterus senegalus; assembly: GCF_016835505.1. Taxonomy (NCBI): domain Eukaryota; kingdom Metazoa; phylum Chordata; class Cladistia; order Polypteriformes; family Polypteridae; genus Polypterus; species Polypterus senegalus. Next base: position 18,486,989 of record NC_053171.1, read on the forward strand.
ATTCTTATCACACGGGAGAGTGAGAGATCAGATTACACACACATTGTTGCAGCACTGCCGTACTTGCTGCTAGCGTATCTGAAGCCAAATTCCACAATTTGCACCTGAAGTTGATGTCAGCACGTTGTTCGAACTGTGACATTGTGCTGAATGACTATGCGCACATCTATCTCAAATGGTAATTAAAACAATACTACATGCCGTAACCAGTCCAGACCTGTTGTAACTGGTCTACAAACGTTCTGTGCTCCCCTCCACACTCTAATCTGATCACTCACTCTCCATCTATGTCACAATTCCGGTAACTTCTCGACTGCCCCTCGTATAATCCGTAACACACCAGTCAAGTCATGTGGGCCTTTTGTGTCATGCCATCTACATCATGTACACAAACCTTGGTATGTTATGAAGTAATAACAATATGGGGTTTTGGGAGAATATAATTAAATATATAAGCGCACTAAAATCACCGTGATTTAAAAATCTAAAGACATGAAAGGCTATAACGATGTCAACTGCATATACAGCTAAGCAATTCCTGTGAAAAAATGAAAGAATAAGAATTAAACATAACTAATAATGGCAGTAACACAGTTTGAAGATATTTCCGGGCATTTTCTTCCTTATCATGCTGATCCCTTAAGTATTTTAGCACATTTTGGTGCTCCTGTAATGTGACGATGCGGGTTCTACGCCATGCTCCAGTCTTGCATCTGGGAGCCCTTGAACCCGTCACCGTCGGTAATGTTACCGATGAGCTCGGCAGTGAGGCACAACAATGAAGCAAGGGGATGGTGCAAAAAGTGCCACGTGCTTTTATTTAAAACCGACAACGAAAAGAAACAGTGTTCAAATAAAAGTGCAGTGCATCACATCTTTAAATAAATAATCCATTAAAACAGAAGTGAAGTGGAGGTTAAAATCCAATGGACAAAAGTCTTTTAAAAACAATGAGGTTAAAACAATGCTGGAAACAGTCTCTTTCAAAAAACAAAGCCCGGTGTCTTTTTACCTGGCAGCTCCCCTGCTTCTCCCATCGGGCTTTGCAACAGGAGAGTCGCCATACCTGCAGCTGACCTTCTTTCCACATAACTGATCTGGTGGCCTTCCGATCCCTGGCTCCAGTTCAGCTCACCTAGATCGAGACTTGGCTTCCCTGGTGACCAGGACGCTCACGCCAGGGAATTCACTGCCAAAGCCTCCCGACTCCCGCTGCCTTCTCGGCCTTCTGCCGGTCACTCCCGTTCCCTCATAAAATGCTCAGCGGGAGCGACCACTTCCAACTGTCCTAGGTGTTGGCCAAGCACCCCTGCTAGGGCTCACTGTCCAGCTGCCTACGAGCGCTCTCGCTCGCTCTTGCTCACACCGGCTCTCTCTCCTTGCTGCTTCCTGCAACCTCCGTTCTTCCTTTTCTTTCTCTTTCTTCTCCTCCCCAGCCGCTCCGTGCTACTCTTTATAACGGGGGGTGTGATTCACCTGTGGCAATCTGCAGCTCCTGGGAACAATTACGAATGCGGACCGCTTCTCACCTGTGCACTTAGGTGAGACACGCCCACATCACAAATTCCCCAGGACCCGCTTCAGCCACACAACCCCGCCCCCTCACTAAGCCGCGAGTGCGTCGATTATTTATTTAAAACTGGCCTTTTTGACGAGAGCTGTGGACCCGCCATACCATACCTGTTTATTCTTTTTTGCATCACTGAGGTGATTAAATGCTCTTTGCTCTCTAGGAGCCGCTTTATATAGGCAGGCACAGATAGTTGTCTGTTTAGGTAGGTGGTATTGGGACAGAGAGGTGAATAACGTCTTTGTAGATTAAATCACAAGGCTGGCGTGATTAGCCCCTTATTTTAGGATAGTACCCTGGGGGTTTCTGGCTTTGATTCATTCTGCGTGAGTGGTGTGGTGATCTGAGGTTCTGTCCAGGGTTGGTTTCTGATTGATTCTGCTGCTTGTTTTAGACTAAGCGACTGAACGAACAAACATCCTTCTCACCCAATACCATGAGTTGCTCAGCTGGATGCCATGGTGTCATGCCTCTCACCCACAGTCGCCAATCTCATCGACTGTGCCACTTTACAGACCTCTCTCCTCCACTCTTCTACTATGCTCTTCCTCAGGAGTTTCCAGAGATAAGGTGTCCAAGTTGTTGTTGCAGTACTGTGCTGGCATCAGTTGGTGGCATCAAGCTGTGACTTTAGAGGAAACGGGCTTTGTGCTGACTTGGCATTTCCTTGACGACACATCTTTTCAAAAGCAGAGTTCCAAACGTAGCGCACACAATAAAAACAGCCTGATGTCATTGCTGACACCTGCAGCTGGGTGCCCTTTAAGCAAGCTGCACAGCACAGCACAGCACGTTTTCTTAGTCTTCAGCCTTGACTTTTTCCTCACGTACTGCTAATCTGCTTGGTGTGATGAAGACACCGTGTTCTCTCTCACAGGAAAAAAAAAAAAAAATTGTGAAAGAGAAACACAACGAGAACAAAGGTCTGTCTGCTTTCCTTCCCGCTGTGGTGCTGGCTCTGTGACGGGCCAGTGAGATGCCAGCCTCTGTATCTGGTTTAGAATGACAAACCCGCGTCCACACATTTAGTTTCCGTATAATACAGAGGAAGAAATGAAATCTGCAAGTTAAATACAAGTATATTGGTAGGGTCAGGAATTTTAAAACAAATATCAAAAAGTTGGATTAAACAGAATGGCATACAACATGGGGAAGACAAGTTAAATCATTGGGGACATGAGAAAAACCCAAACAGTGCAAGGTGGGCTGTGGCATTCGGGGAGGACTAAGGTCTGCATGTGCAGGGTATGTCATGTAAGATAAGTATCTGGCATGACAGAGGGTCACCTTTCGAGTTCTCCCCAGATATGTGCTACCACCCCAAGCAGAGAGAGGGCACTGCCACTAATTGTCCCACCATAGTGCAGAGTAAGCACCCAGTGAGGGCAACTGACTCCACCCCTTCCGGTCCTCGAGCCATAAAAGTGCGACCGTCTGGAAGAATGCGTCACTTCTTGTCCAAGAACAAGAAGAAGGCCTCCACGGCCTACTTATATTCGACATAGTCAGTCATACTAAGCTAGCCCGAGTGTTACGGTGGCGGCTGTGTTGTTCCTGTTTGAATACCATCATGCTTTGTTTTTGTTAAACCTTCAAGTAATCGGGCACCCCAGAAATCTGCAGCTGTGTCATCCGGTCATTGCCTGGACACACCAGCATAGGAGAGTATGGATGCAAGCATCAAGAAGGACATCCATGGTGCCCTGACGCATGTGACTTTGGGTATGCGAGATGGGAACTCGGACACGGGGAGAACGTGCAAACTACACATTAGAAGAGTTGTGACAAGAAGAGGCCATTCAGCCCAACAAGCTCAACTAAAGTTTAACCCTCTGCTTGGCCCAGCGTTTCCCAACCTTTTTCATGACAGTTTTAATCGCACATTTTTTTGAATAAAATCGCCTATTTTATTATACCTCTATATTTATTGTGTCATAGACATATGAGCGCCGACAAAATAGCGCCGATTAAAACGCGGCGCCAAAATCACGCCGACAAAATCGCGAAAGTGTCATTAAATATGAATTACTAGTTTAAAGCATATATAATAATGTTTATTTTAGAAGTCAATATTATGAGACACGGCACGCAGATAGTCCTTAAGATCACGCCCTGCATATGTAGGAAGAATTGCAGCAAGACGTCTTGATAGTTGAGCGTATTTAGACTTGCTGGCTGGCTGCCTGACTGCTGGTAATTCCGCTTTGTATACGACGCGTTATGCCAACCCTCGACTGAGTTATGTGTTCGCGGTATACTATCAGCACTTATAACAGTTATAACCTAGCCCATAATGTGTACGTAATGCGCACGTACGCGTCCCACTCTCTTGGCCTCTCTCTCTCATTTGTTGAGGGTTTGTCCGCGTTCATTTGTCCGTCGCGGTTTTGTCGGGGCGCATATGTCTATCGCGCTTTTGTCTGTGTTCTAGTATCAGAATGTAGTTTAAGTTCATTTGTTTTGGTTTCAACAGATGATTTTTTTCATATTTTTGATTCTTGTTTTCTTTTCTTCACATCTTCACGCCCCCCTTTTTGTTACTTCACACCCCCCTATGGGAGAGAACCACTGGCTTGGCACTTTATGTGTTTGTGGTTCTTCACGTGAAAAGTAACCTCCTAACGCGTGTACAAAATCTGCCCTTGTGGAAAAACTGATTTGTAAGCAGCAGCTAGGAACCATTGCACTGACTCCCTTCATGACTTTAAATGCTTCACCTTTTAATTTCCATTTTCTGAGACCTCTCAGTCCAAGGAGGCAAGTGAGTACAGATAGAAACCCTTGACACATATTTTTAGGAAGTCACTGCGCACTGGAGAGATTCTGAAGGAGTGGAAAATGGCAAATATCATCCCGTTCTATAAAAAGGGTGACCGGGCAGATCCAAGCAACTGTAGGTCAGTAAGTTTAACGTGAATCGCAGGAAAATGAATGGAAGGAATTATTAAGGATAAGATTGAGAAACACCAGGAGTTATTAGGAACAGTCAGCATGGAGTCAGAAGAGGGAGGTCGTGTTTTACTAACATGCTGGAATTTTATGAGGAGGCAACAAAAGGATACGATCAGAGTGGAGCAGATGAGATTAGTTATCTGGACTTTCAGAAAGCATTTGATGAGGTGCCACATGAGAGGGTAGGCACCACTTTGAGTTCTGCCACCTTTCCTTAGTATACCAGTGAGTGCTGACATCTTCACTTCATCTTCACTCTTCACGCGAGACCCCAGCGCCAACTCTTTAATCGAATGTCCTTGTATCGCCATCAATAGAGTACCACCAGTAAGTTGATTCCACTTCAATCACTGCGTGTAATGTTATAGTAGTGGCAATTGAAGAAGGGGAAGCAGGATTGACGTCGTCACGTTGCAGGGGACAGCGAAATTCTTACTTGCATTCCAAACCAACGTACATCACCTGGACGAGAGCAGGCCATTCAGTTCATCAAAGCTCGCCAGTCCCGTCCACATAATTACTCCAAAAGCACATCAAGTCGAGTTTTGAAGGTCCCTAAAGTCCTCCTGTCTACCTCACTACTTGGTCACATATTCCATGTCTCTGAAGAAGAAGAACTTCCTGATGTTTGTGTGAAATTTCCCCTTCACAAGTTTCCAACTGTGTCCTCGTGTTCTTGATAAACTCATTTTAAAGTCACCGTCTTGATCCACTGCACTAATTCACTTCATCATTTCAAACACTCCACTCAGGTCTCCTCTTGATCTTGAACTGTAAAGGCTCAGCTCTTCTAATTTTTCCTCATAACTCATCCCCTGTAGCCCTGAATCAGCCTAGTCGCTCTTCTCTGGACCTTTTCTAGTGCTGCTTTGTCCTTTTTCTAGCCTGGAGACCAAAACTGCACCCAGTCCTCCAGATGAGGCCTCACCAGTGTGTTATAAAGACAGAGCAGAACCTCCTGTGACTTGTACTCCACACATCAAGGCGCTATATAACCGACATTCTGTTAGCCTTCTTAATGGCTTCTGAACACTGTCTGGCAGTTGATAGTGTCAAGTCCACTATGACTCCTAATTCCTTCTCATGTTACTACTCCATTACTTATTTACTCCTTATATTATATCATCCATCCATTCATCTTCCAAACTTACTTTAACCTGAGTAGGGTCATGAGGAACCTGAAGCCTGATCTAGCAAGCATGAGACACAAAGTAGGAACAATCCTAGGACACGTCAGCCACCTATCGCAGGGTTAACACACACACACACCACACAAACATACACGGGGGGATTAACCAGTGCCAATCCACCTAACCTGCTTCTCTTTGGACTGCGGGAAAAAAGTGGAGCCCCTGGTGGAAACCCACATGGACACACAGAGAACAACTGGGATGTGAGCCACAGCCTCCTTATTGTGAGGCAGCAGTGCTATCACTGCACCACTCTTATATTATATTATATTATATTATATTATATGTAGTTTTCTTTGGAATGCAGGCATATTGCTGACACATCAAAGTAAAATAATCTTTATTGCTGCTTCCTTTTTTATTACTAAACATAACAATCATCATTTTTATTGTAATTCTTGTGTAATGAATTTCTAAGCAATAGAAAGAGTTCATTTTCAGCACTTTCAGTTTGTTTTTAACATGCGGTGTAAAATTTGTTTTAACCTGAAATGTATTTATTTTTTTTTTATTGTATCTTACAAGTGGCGGACTTTTCTGCACAATACGAGTTAATGAGTCCTCTGCGCTCTCTGTGCTGTTTTCCTGCTGACGACTCCAGTGCTTCGAGCCAGCGGAGTGATTGGCCTCGGCTTTTGTCAGCGCTTCTCTCTCCCTCGCTCGCTCGCTCGCTTGCTCGCTCTCACGTTCTCCCCTTTTTACTCTCGTTGCATTAAACAGTGAATGCTCCTCATTTTAAGTCAATGCTCGGCTCAGCTTTGATCTGCCGTGTACATCCCACCCCCTGCTAACACTTCTTACAGATTTTCACACCATCCTTTGTCTTTATTTCTTTCTCTTGTTTCCTTTCGGCACTGAAACAATGCCTGCTACTTTCCTGAGAGTTAAACTTTTTCCCCTGTTTATGGCTGAGGTAGAAGTGTGTAAATCACCTTTTTTACACCTCTGACACAGACAAGGAGTCGACCTTCTGAACAAAGCAAAACCGTGACAGCCTTTTTTTTCTGTGTTATCACTTACCAAACTTGTTTAAAAAGTATAAATTAGTGACCATACTATGTACTGTGAGGAGCGGATTTATATCGATTTGTCCATTTTTATTTTATGTAGCATCTTAAAAAGAAAGCACCACCATAAGTAAAAAAGAAAAAAAAATACTTATATAACATTGGCATGGCTAACTTTTTATAGTGGAGACAGAATAGCTACCCCTTAATCAACATTGGCAGGGGTCTGGCGGGGCGGTCACTGCAGCACTTTAGACTTCAGCTCGACTCAGTTAATCAAGTGTGTGCGCAAAACATGACACCAAGTTACACTTTCTTTCTTTCTTTTGCATTATACAACGCCATTCACCATAACTACTCTTTACTAATTACTTTTGAAATTCAATGTCTTTCTTTCTTTCTTTCTTTCTTTCTTTCTTTCTTTTTCTTTCTTTCTTTCTTCTGCCCTATAGCGCCATTCACCTTAACTAGTCTTTACTAATTGCTTTTGAAATTCCACATCTTTCTTTCTTTCTTTCTTTCTTTCTGTCTTTCTTTCTTTCTTTCTTTCTTTCTTTCTTTTGCCCTATATAGCGCTATTCACCATAACTACTCTTTACAAGTTGCTTTTGAAATTCCATTTCTTTCTTTCTTTCTTTCTTTCTTTTTTATAGCGCCATTCACAACAACTACTCTTTAATAGCGCCATTCACCGCAACTACTCGTTACAAATTACTTTTGAAATGTTTTTCTTTCTTTCTTTCTTTCTTTCTTTCTTTCTTTCTTTCTGTCTGTCTGTCTGTCTGTCTATCCCTGACACACACACACACCCCCCCCTCCTGCTTGTCCCCCCGTCTGGAGGGCCAGTGACTTACAATAAGCTGCTTTGTTCCCTGGCAGTGACTAAGTGGCCGTGATTCACTTTTGGAATTGTTACCACAGTCTCCATCCCAGCTGCCCGAGATTCACTTTACACTCCCTGGGGACACGAGCTGGGGGTGGCATGATATCTCTTTCACTGGCAACAAAGCTCAGTGCTCGTTGCGAGGGGCCGTCATTGGCGGGTCGTTGAAACTTCCAGGGTTTGGTGGTGGACAGAATGGTGGACAGGATTTCAAGCTGGTTTAGAGATGAGGACTGAGATATGGAGGGGCTCACACCAGGAGACTTGAGTGGATACACAAGGCAGTAACATGGCTCTGTCCAGGTGTGCTGGCCTGCTTTACTGCTGATCTCACCTGAAGGATAGGCCAACATTTCCATATTGTAATCTGTTCAGTGATCCTATAGAAGAGGACATTAACTTCTCACTACATCCATAATGGCCAACACGGCACAACACCTTAGTACTTCATCAATACTCAGCTGTATCATGCAAAGGTTTGATTATTTTATTTTATAAATCAGGCTGTCAGTTGTTATTTGTGCCCATCACCTCAGAACACAGTGGGCTGAACTGGGAAAGCAACTGGTCAAGGTCAATGAATTTACTGGGAGACCCTGACAGACCTGTATAATGACGTGGGCATGTCTGACGTGGAATGACACAAATGCTTACCCATCTTAAAAAGGAATCCGATTCACTTGGCGCTCTTGGATTTAACAGACAGCTCAATGAAACAAATGCTACTAGTCTCTAAAATCTGATCTGGAGACGAGCATGGAGACTCATCACTGGAGATGGGAGTGAAAGACTCGGGCACCTCCACAGCACCCAGACAGCAGCCTAGACACAAACTAGAAAACAAAGGAGAAGAAGGAGAAGAAGAAGATGAGGACGAAGAAGGGGAGGAAGAGGAGGAGGAAGAAGACAAAAAGGAAGAAGAAGAAGAAAAAGAAGAAGAAGAATGGGAGAAAGAAGAAGGACAAGAAGGTGTCTTTGTTCTGGCACCTGAGTCCCAGAAATTCAGTGAAAAACTGGATTGACAAATGGATAATAATAAGAACAGCACCAGTGCCAATATCAATACCCATCATCGGCATGGCCACAATGACTATCACTTTCTTGTTGTAACTGTTTTCAGCTACTAATGTGGTTAAGCACTTTCAGTTGCTTTTATTTATGAAAATGTTCAGCAGAACTAAACGGAGTTGCTGTTGATTGTCATTATCACGTACTGAGCATAGCACTAGAATGGCTTGGTCACTCAAGAATTTTCCATTTCTTTAGTTTTGATAAACTCATGTGTCACATTAGCAGTATGTTTGGCTCATTATCATGTTGTAGGGTGAAGTGCCATCCAGTGAGTTTGAAGGCATTTACTGGAACTTGAGCAGATCAGATGTTCCTCTACACCTCAGAATTCATTGTGCCATCAGCACTGCCATTGTCAATGAAGAGAAGTGTGCCAGGACCTGTGGCAGCCATACATGCCCAAGCTATAACACCCCCAGCACCACCATGTTTAAAAATTGAGGTGGTCTGCTTTGGATCTTGGGCAGTTCCTTTTCATCTACACACTTTACTCTCTCCCTTAACTCCGATGAGGTTCGTCTTTGTCCCGTCTGTCCACAAGACATATTCCCAGAATTCTGCAGGCTCTTTGAAGTCCTTTGTCACAAACTGTAATCTGGCCATTCTGTGACTGTCACGTCAAACACTATGGTGCTCTGAAATGGGGAGACCATGTAGAAATAGTGCTGTCATTTCTACATGCTGTGACTGAAATGTGTACAAATCACCTTAAATGAAAGTCTGCAATGTCCACTTTAACCCAAATGTCTGAATCATCTGATTTGTAATCTTAAACTGTGGAGTAGAGGGGGAAATCAAGGGAAAAATGTGTCTTTGCCCCAAAAGACTGAGCAGGTCACTGTAGATAGATAGATAGATAGATAGATAGATAGTGAAAGGCACTATATAACAGATAGATAGATAGATAGATAGATAGATATGAAAGGCACTATATGATAGATAGACATCCATCCATTTTCTAACCCGCTGAATCTGAATACAGGGGTCTGCTGGAGCCAATCCCAGCCAACACAGGGCAGGAACCAATCCTGGGCAGGGTGCCAACCCACCGCAGGACACACACAAACACACTAGGGCCAATTTAGAATCGCCAATCCACCTAACCTGCATGTCTTTGGATTGTGGGAGGAAACCGGAGTGCCTGGAGGAAACCCACGCAGACACGGGGAGAACATGCAAACTCCACACAGGGAGGACCCGGGAAGCGAACCCGGGTCTCCTAACTGCGAGGCAGCAGCGCTACCACTGCGCCACCGTGCCGCCCTTGGAGGAGACAAGAAGATGTAAAAAAATAATAATTATGGGTCGCATTTTTGAACGGGCATATAAGTTGGGGGCTGATTTTATGACTGATTTTTCGGGTTTCAAGACCTGACTTTACGGTACTTTATACGGTACTTGCAAACCCTCCCACACTACCACATGTCAGTCGATGACATTTTCACATCACTTGAATTGGTCTCTGCTGTGTATGAAAGGAATTGAGCTACCACAAGCCTATTTCTACTATTGTTTTGTAAAATGCTGTTAAAAAGCTCACATTTAATGTGATAGATAGATAGATAGATAGATAGATAGATAGATAGATAGATAGATAGGAAAGGCACTATATAATCGATAGATAGATAGATAGATAGATAGATAGATAGATAGATAGATAGATAGATAGATAGATAGATAGATAGATAGATAGATAGTGAAAGGCACTATATAATAGATAGATAGATAGATAGAGGACCACGAGGGGGTGACCACCCTGCTGGCTATGGGGACCATGGGAAACGAACTTGGAAACTCATCTCTATAATGGCCCATGGTCACTGCCATATCCGGAAGTGCTGGGGAGACGAAGACCAGGGACACCCGGAGAACTTCCGGGTGCACGGCTGGCACTTCTACCACACCAGGGAGTGCTGGCAGAAGCTCATTGGGAGGCACCTGGAGCATGTCCAGGTGAGAATAAAAGGGGCCACCTCCCTCCATTCGGCAGCTGGAATTGGGTGGAAGAGGACGAAGCATGGAGGAGAGGAGTGGAGGCGGTCAAGAAGAGTAGAAGCATTAGAAAGGCCTGGACTGAAAGGTGATTGGTGCTGGGGCACTGGGTTGTGTGTGCGGTATTTTTTTTATAATATTATGAATAAATGTGTGTTGGTTGTGGAACCATTGGTGTCCACCTGTCTGTGTCCGGGCTGTTACCCACAATAGATAGATAGATAGATAGATAGATAGATAGATAGATAGATAGATAGATAGATAGATGTGAAAGGCACTATATAATAGATAGATAGATAGATGTGAAAGGCACTATATAATAGATAGATAGATCTATCTATCTATCTATCTATCTATCTATCTATCTATCTATCTATCTATCTATCTATCTATCTATCTATCTATCTATCTATCTATCTATCTATCATCTGTCAGAACAGCTTGTGTTATAATAACTGGTTCTGGAAACCTGAAGGAAATATTTTGGTTCTCCGTATCGTCCATTTCAGTTGGTGTAAAGAAATACTCAAACGTTCTTAATACTTAATTTGTTGAAGGACTTTTTCAATGCCTCGCAACGTGGTCACTGCAGATGGATTTTCTTCCAGTGACTGAAGGACGTGTGCCAGCCTGGCAAAGGTGCATTTAGATTTAAAACATTGAACCGGAAAGCAGAAAGCCACCCTAACGAGTGGAGAGGCCTTCGTAAAAAACTTTCAAGCGTCCCAAACACAAGGGATGAGTCCGAGTGTTCTGCCTAAACCTTCCTGTTCGCGCTGGTGTCTGCCTCCCCCGACACATTGCAGTCCGATGTCCTGGCACTTAGACATCTTTTTTTTTTCCTTTGCTGATCCAGCCCGAGCCGCACTTCATGGGCTGTCCTGTCTACATCACTCGTCGCCAAGTGCAGCTCGGGGCCGCCAATCTGCGGAGCTCCGCGAGTGGCGTCGGGGGCGCGCATTCCTCCACGCGCCCCCTGGCTACAAGGCGCTTTATCTGCCACGCCTGGCAGCTTCCTATGGATACAGAGCGCTGGGCTTTTTCATGCAAATGGATAGGAATAATAGAAAGGAGCTGGAAGAACTTGAATGATGTCAATAGGATGGCCTTGCATTTGGATACACGCAGGCGGCATGTCAATGAAGCGGCTTTGCTGTGGAGGCGGGGAGGGGGGTGCTGATTTATAGCTCATTTCTTTTCACTTTTTCTTCTTCTTTTTATGTTTGTGTTGTTGTTGCTCAGTCGGCTGGTTTCGTGCGTTGCCCGACTGTGCCGTGCAGGCCTTGGCATTGCGTGTGAATCTCCGACTCGTCCGCCCGCCCGCCCGCCCGCTCTGCGCCTGTTGCTCGCTGACTTTTTCTTTGTGCCGTGGTGACCAGAAACTGAGCGCCGCCTGGCACCCCTCCAGGAGGAGGCCTCTTCGAGATATATTATATAGTGCCAGATTTTTCAAGGTGTTCATTTCAGATTTTTTTTTTCAACTTGGTGCTGGTGGGGGTTTAGTCTGGGGGTGCATAAATCAAAGCACCTTCTGTAGCTGATATAAGAGACACAACACAATCTGATCTGCTTGTTCATCGAGCCCTGACAGGGAGACTTGTAGCGCTGAGATATCGAGACATGCAGGGACTTTTTAAGCATGACTTGCCTCCAGTGAGGCATTTCTTTGTTCTTCTTTCAGATATAATAATAATAATAATAATAATAATAATAATAATAATAATAATAATAATAATAATAATAATGATGATGACTTAAAGGGACAATTTAAAAAAAAAAGAAAAAATAAAGTGTGATCATAATACATAACTTGAAAAACTCAAAATATTCCATCCAAAAAGACTGTCCAGCATTCTCCTCAAAACAGTCTGAATAGCAAACAATTAGCTGAGGAGGCAGCATGTGAACAAATCACAATGTCCAGAACACGGCCATAACTTCAACCACCTGGATGACGGGACCACAGCCATGCTTGTGCCAGTACATTCACCACACATTAGCTATGAGGAGGTGAAGTGGTGAGACACCCCACTCTTCACGAAGGATGCCCAGAGATCTTTAATGGCCAAAGAGAATCAGGACTTCAGTTTCATGTTTCATCTGTAGGATAGCACCATTTTTACAGCAGAGTGTCCCTGTCACTGCACTGGGGACATTGGGACCCACACACAGACCACAGGGTAGGCACCCCCGGCTGGCTTCATCAACACCTCTTCCAGCAGCAACCCAAGCTTTACCTAGATGGTCTCCCATCCAAGTACTGGCCAGAAGTGAACATGCTGAGCTTCAGAGGGATGACCTCTTCTGAAGTACAGGTAGCATGGCTGTTTTCTCTCTTTACCAGAAGGTTGGCAAAAGGTGGCAACCTCAAAGTGAATACGTTGGAGTCCAAGCAGGGCTTGTGTCATTCAGGATTGACTTTAAAATTCTGCTTATGGTTTATAAAGCCTTAAATAATCTCGGCCCATCTTATATATCAGAATGTCTGACACGTTATATTCCAAATCGTAACCTCAGATCCTCAAATGAGTGTCTCCTTAGAATTCCAAAAGCTAAACTTAAAAGAAGTGGTGAGGCGGCCTTCTGCTGCTATGCACCTAAAATCTGCAAGTCCGTAAGTCAAGTTTGCTTCTACTTACAAAGAAATTTTCTTTAATTGTTTTTGACATTAAGGAAATTCCGAAAATGTTTAATTTTAAATACACTGCTTTAGAAAACGAGTGAAGGTATTATAGGGTGAGGGAGCGGCTGAAATTTAATGGCAGGATGGCGGCTTCACCTCTAGAACCGGGCCTGACTCCTAATACTCCTGAGTCCAAGATAAAAGAAGAGAGGAATTGGAGTCGGATGTGGAGGACAAACAAAGCTCACCTGGGAGGTGTGGAAGAGAAGAAAGGAGGAAGCCTTTGTGATGTTAGTTCTCTATATATCTGTATATACAGTATATGAAACAATCCAATGTCTGTCTGTCTGCTTTTCACAACAGAACTACTTAATGGATTTAGCTCAGGTTTTTTCTTTTTTCTATAATTTGCTTGAATATTCCAGTTCATTTGTGACTTCTGTCATCACACTAAGTATCAAAGTTCACTTGCAGGAAAGATATATTCATGCTGAGAGAAGAGGGGGAAGAGTGACTTCAGGAGTGGGGAGCCGGGCAGGACCCTCCTCACTGTCCTGTTTCATTAATACGAGGTGGATGTCTGGTGTTATAATAAACCTCGCATTGGCTCCTTAGACTTGTGTCTGGGGTTTGGGGTGCTGTAAAAGATAGATAGATAGATAGATAGATAGATAGATAGATAGATAGATAGATAGATAGATAGATAGATAGATAGGAAAGGCACTATATAATAGATAGATAGATAGATAGATAGATAGATAGATAGATAGATAGATAGATAGATAGAAAGGCACTATATAATGATAGATAGATAGATAGATTGAAAGGCACTATATAATGATAGATAGATAGATAGATAGATAGATAGATAGATAGATAGATAGATAGATAGATAGATGTAAAAGGCACTATATGATAGATAGATAGATAGATAGATGTAAAAGGCACTATATAATGTTAGATAGATCGATAATAATAATAATAGACAGTGACATGTGATTGCTCTTTTTTTAAGCCCTTAAACAGTTTGTTCTATATAAACGTGTATATATGCTGTGTATTGTTCTATTATTTTTCTTTTTCTTGTTTCTGTTTTCATCCACTTTTTCACTCCTAACTTCTCTGTTGCGGGCTGATGGGCTCACTGTCTGTATAACTGGACCCCATTCTGGATGGGACATCTGTTCAACTTGGCACCCCTCATCCTTCCCAGGTATGGCAGACACACAAACGTACACGGGGAGAGCGTCTACGCCTCAGCCAGAATTCACTGCAGCTCAGACATGAAACAGAGGGTCCAAGTGTTGGAAGATGGCAATGCCCCTCAGACAATAAATCTGAAGATCTACTTAGCTGGAAGTAGCAGTGGTGACAAGGAGGAAGTCATGAAAGTCCTGCATGTAAAGTCCCGGAAAGTCTTTTGTGCACGTGTGTGTAAACAGAAAGGTGTGCCAGCAAAGGATAACAAAGAAGGGAGTTTTTCACGATGAGTGTACTTGACAACGGAAGACTGGCACTGCGGTCAAAGCACATTTACTGTACACTGAAAGGGAAACTGAACCGCTCAAGTTTTGACTCCTGCTCCAGAAACTAACATAAGCTAAATTTACACAAACGCCCAGGCCATGTGCATTACAGACATTGTAATAAGGAACTGCCACAAAAACGCCATTTACTGATCACATAAAAGCAAAGCCCAAGAAATGTGAAAGAGAAATGAAGCATTAAAACTAAAGGAAATGCCATTGCCGCTACATCACACTGTACATGACATTTGATTGGTCTTTTGCACTTTTCTCAGAGTAGCCTCCTGGCTCTCAGATTTGCAGAGCAGCATACATAACTAAACTGCATGGACCTGAATTTGCGAATGGGTACTTTACAAAGCCCTGGCACAGCGCCTTCACCATTTCTACAGCTGCAGCACTTGAGGGCTATGTGACCCACTGGGGGTTCACGGTGGTGGTCAGTAATGACTCCAACATCTTGGTCACTGGGTTTGCCAGCATGTAAACTGATAGTAACATTATATAGTGCCTTTCTATGGTTAACACCATCCCATGGTGTTTTACGGGTAGATGACTCGGGTTTTTCGATCTCCACGGGCACACTGAGTGACTCACTGAAGGAGTCAATGGGGCAGGCTGATTCAGCAGCCTTGTGTATCGACGTTGCACCATTAAAACATCTGAAGGTGCTTTAGAGGAATATTCAAGTGGCTTTTAATATCTCACTGACAGGTGAAGTCATCCACTCAGAATTACTCAAGGAGGGAGTGAAGGGGAATGTTCAGACATCCATATTGTGCTCTTGAAGTTGCTAGGCCATACTGCCTGCAATCCATCAAAGAAGAAAGTGAAGCACCCCTCAGCAGTCCAACCCCTGTACCTTCTGCAGAATATCAGTCTGTCCCTGATGGTTTTCTTGGCTTCTTTGCTGCCCTTCTTGGCACCCACCAGGCCATCTTCACTCACTGTGTGTGCAGATGCACTCCCACCTGCCTGCTGCCATTCCTGAGCAAGCTCCGCACTCATGGTGCCCCCCCCCGATCCTGCAGCTGAATCAACTTTAGGAGACGGTCCTGGCATTTGCTGGACATTCTTGGGCGCCCTGAAGCCTTCCTCACAACAGCAGTAGAAATGGGCTTTTTGGGGGGGATTAAGTTCATTTTCATGGCAAAGAGGGACTTTGTAATGAATTGCAATTCATCTGCTCACTCTTAACATTCTGGAGTCGATGAAAATTGCCATCATAAAAATGAAGACAGCAAACTGTGAAAATTAATATCTGTGTCATTCTCCAAACTTTTGGACATGACTATAGCTATATAATAATAATAATAATAATAATAATAATGGGTGGCGCAGTGGTAGCACTGCTGCCTCGCAGTTAGGAGACCTGTAGGTTCGCTTCCCGGGTCCTCCCTGCGTGGAGTTTGCATGTTCTCCCCGTGCCTGCATGGGTTTCCTCCCACAATCCAAAGACATGCAGGTTAGGTGGATTGGTGATTCTAAATTGGCCCTAGTGTGTGCTTGGTGTGTGTGTGGGTGTGTTTGTGTGTGTGTCCTGTGGTGGGTTGGCACCCTGCCCAGGATTGGTTCCTGCCTTGTGCCCTGTGTTGGCTGGGATTGGCTCCAGCAGACCCCCGTGACCCTGTATTCGGATTCAGCGGGTTAGAAAATGGACGGATGGATGGATGGATTGATGGATGAATAATAATAATAATACATTATATTTACTGAATATAGCGCCTTTCCCATTCTCAAGGCACTTACAGAATATAAGAAAGAACGGCAGGGTATACAGTATATAGCATTGTACAAACCAAATAAACAAATAAAGAAGACTAAGACAGTAAATTCAGAGAAAAGCCTAACAGACAATAGAATTGATGGTCCAGCACACACACACACACACACAGGTGACATGAGCGTCTTGACATGGAGGTAAACTAAAAGAAGGCTAATAAAGTCAAGTAGAGCTAAAAGCCTTCCTGAACAGATGAGTTTTGAGTTGTTTTTTAAAAGAATTCATGGAGTCAGCTGAGCTGATTAATTTCGGGATGTCATTCCAGAGTCTGGGCACTCGCTATACAGCTGGAGGCCCTGCTGTCACCCATGGAGTGTAGATTAGTGTGTGGCACAGCAAGATGGCCAGAATCAGAGGACCTTAGTGAGCGGGCAGGCACAAAGTGATGGAGAAGGTCGTGAGGTTATTTAAGGCTTTGTAGGTTCTGAGTAGGATTTTATATTCGATTCTGTAAGACACAGGGTGCCAGTGAAGACGGAGCAGGATGGGTGTGATGTGCTCGCTGCTGCAGGTTCGAGTCAGGACTCTTGCAGTTGAGTTTTGAATAAGCTGGAGTTGTGATATAAGATTAGAAGGGGCGCCTGCCAGCAGCGAGTTACAATAATCTATGCGGGATGTGATAAAAGCAGGGACAAGTTCCTCAGCATTAGAAAAAGAGAGGAAGGAGCGAACACGGGATATGGGACGGAGGTGAAAGTAAGAAAGTATACATCATCCATCCATCCATTTTCCAACCCACTGAATCTAAACACAGGGGTCTGCTGGAGCCAATCCCAGCCAACACAGGAACCAATCCTGAGCAGGGTGCCAACCCACCACAGGACACACACCAGGGCCAATTTAGGATCGTCAATCCACCTAACCTGCATGTCTTTGGACTGTGGGAGGAAACCTACGCAGACATGGGGAGAACATGCAAACTCCACGCAGGGAGGACCGGGAAGTGAACTCAGGTCTCCTAACTGTGAGGCAGCAGCACTACCACTGCGCCACCGTGCCACCCAAGTATACATCACTTAGTGTTCAATTGTCTGGTGCCTTGTCCAAGATATCTTCGTGCCTGGTGCCAGATGATTGTTGGGATGTGCTCCAGCTGCCCTGCTACCCTGCTCTGGATACATGGATTAGAAAGATGAGTGGATGAATGGATGGATGGATTAGTGGATAGATGGATGGATGAATGATTGGATAGATGAATGAATGGATGAGTGGATAGATGGATGGATGGATGGATGGGTGGATTAGTGGATAGATGAATGTATGGATGAGTGAATAGATGGATGGATGAATGAGTAGATAGATGAATGGATGGATGGGTGGATTAGTGGATAGATGGATGGATAGATGGATGGATGGACAATTGGATGGATGGATGGATGGATGAGTGGATAGATGAATGTATGGATAAGTGAATAAATGGATGGATGAATGAGTAGATAGATGAATGGATGGATGGATGGATGAGTGGATAGATTTATGGGTGGATGAGTGAATAAATGGATGGATGAATGAGTAGATAGATGAATGGATGGATGGATGGATGACTGGATAGATGGATGGGTGGATGGATAAATGGATAGATGGATGGATAAGTGAATGGACACATGAGTGGATGGCTGGGTGGATTAGTGGATAGATGGATGGATGGATGTTCATTTCCCACGACTGGCTCATTGTGTTTCTCAGAAATGCTACAATGGCCAAGTACTGTAAAGCACATCTCCATCTGTAAATTGGGTTGATGCCTTTATACGACACAACTTACTCACTTTGGTGTTTCTGAGCATTGGCAGGTAATGGGACGCACTCAGGGTCATGCAGGGGGCCGGCTGACAGGGTTTGAACTGCAAACCTCGCTGGCTTAAAGTCCCCTAGGAATTTACATGGCTAGCAAAAGAAAAAAAAATCAGCAAAAACTTCTTGTTGGCCGACGTTGTTACTTGGAGCTTTGATAATCTCGGTGTGAAGAAACGATCCCTGGGGTACTGGGCAGGTTAGTTGGCCGCAGTTCGTATTTAAGGCAATGGGGCATTTAAAGGAAAGAGTAGAGGAGGCAAAAGGAAGAACAAGAGGATACACATCTGCAATTTACGGGGAGACAATGGCTGGAATGAAGTCAAGCGTTTTGGCTGACTGGAGATGTTAGATTAATCCTTCAAGTGTGTGTGTGTGTGAGTGCGTGTGTGTAAGTGTGTGTGTGTGTGTACCCATGTCTCCCTGGTGCTCTTTAAGAAGCCACCCATTACAGAGTCTTTCAAACCTAGACTGAGCCCTGTGTGTGTGTGTGTGTGTGTGTGTGTGTGTCGCATTGTTCTTGTTGCTAGGATCACATTCTAGGATCACAAAGAAGGTGGAAAATGGAAATGCTGCTCCTAGTCTTAAAGTTAAAGCTGCACAGTAACAAAAAAAGGAAACGAGAAACTCTGGCCGCGTCACTCAGAGCATATTAATAACAGGCTGGGAAAATAAGAAAAGAAAAGAAAAGTTGGTCAGCCTGGCATTGGTTGGTGATACTCACCACATTGGGATGTTGCAAAGAATCCTACCTAAAATCTGGAAGCCAAACTCATAATGTTGCTTGACCTTTTCTTTATGTCTTAAATATTTTTCATTTCCATTTCCCTCAAATGAAGTATGAAGTGTGTCCTGTTTGGGTTCAGTGCCATGTGCTGGCAGTCCATGTCTATCTGTCTTCTTGTGTCCCTGTGTTTATGCCTTCTTCATCATAATGAACACAACCACATGATGCTTTATATAAGAGTAAAGCTGAGGTGAAACTGTGGCTTTCTTCTAGTAACATTTTGGTTGGTTCACCTGCCATCAGAGAGTTACAGTAGACCAGACGTGACAAGACCAATCCCACCGCTGACACTAGTGTGCCCATTTCACCCGCCTGTGCTGCAATTGGAAAAACATAAGAAATATGAGCAGTTGTATCTGAAATGTTGTACGTTGTCTTGGTCAAATAAGTAAATGTAAGGGTTGGGGGGGGTATGTCCATCCGTCTTTGTGCGCCTCTTTCTTTATATCATCTGATTTGACTTTGTGTTGCTCATAGAGACCTGAATGAGGCACATTACCTGCATTGTGAGGGAGCGTAAGTTATGGCACTACAGCCATGTGACGCAATTACCTGAGGGTGATCCGGCTCATTGTTGAGGACCTGAGTGGCTGGACCAGGCCAAGGGGATGCCCACATAACACCTGGCTGTGGCAGATAGATGGTCATTTCCGGAGGGTGGGTCTGCCTGAGGGGTGGTTGCCAACTGGGATACTGAGCTGTTTTATCATGTGGCGGGTGCAGCAACTCACTGTAGCAGTGCATGCTCCCCAACCTGACCTGACCTGACATAATGAGCATGACCACATAACACTTTACATAAGACTACAGGTGAGGTGCCACTCTGGCTTCCTTGTGGTGCCATTTTGGTCCTGGTGGCTGCTTGTTATGGAGACTGCCACTTCTGCCCATGACTGAAAATCTGACCGTTTTATGTGAACAAAGCTTGGCCATCCTTTCCTGTAATAGTTTCTGCTTTGCATCTTATGATGTTGGCATAGACTCTGGGCACACTGAACCTGTCACTCACTTGCACATGGGAGACAGCTAATGGGCTTGAATAACTGTACTTACCCACCACAGCAGGGGTTGGTGCTGTCCACTAATCCTTTCTCTCTCTTTGTCCTTCTGTAGACCAGCAGACTGAACTCAAATCCTGTGACATCACTTCCGGTTCTGCTGATGTCACTTCCAGTTCATGAGCTTCTGGACCCGCCCCTTTCTGCAACTCACTATCTCACCACCATCTTGTGTTTTGTGTTTTTTTTTTCAACAGGGAGGCTACCCCACACCTCAATCTGTGCTCTTTGTGTTTCTTTTTGTGTTTATTTTACAAACTGTATTTAATGAGACAGACCAGGAAATGAGACGTGGTCAATAATAGAGTGAAAGGTGTGATAACCAAAATGCCAGACCAATCTTTCACCAAATCCAAACACAAAGTCAAAAATCTGTAGTGAAAAAGAATATTAATAAAAAACAAGAAAACACAAGAGACGGGGCCTCAGTGCTGACCTTTTATCCTGTCGCACAACTGACGGCATCTCCGGTTTACTATTCTGGTAACAAAAGTACCAAAATGCTGACGCTCCGGAAAAGCAAATACTGTATGGCATCAAAAATGACGCAAAATTATTTAAATAACGTTAAATTCATTACAAAAACGTGTTGCAAAATTTACATTCCGCATCACTCAGAATCTCCACAGAAACAGGGAACTTACAGAAGGAACAAAAAGTCTATTCAAGTAAAGAACATTCTAGAACACTTGTAACCACAAGGGGTCCCCACTGAACCCCAAACCAGGGCACAGGCACAGTAATACCCAACACAATTCCAGATTCAAATAAAGGATTTCATTTAACAGCAGTAACACCCTCTTTATACGAACACCAGCACAATACACCGTTGACAATTCGCCTTCCTCCTCCATGTGAGTGATGCCCACCGCCTCCCGAATCTGACTTATTTAAATGAGATAGCCGGCACTCTCTGAAAGTTGACCTGGTAACTGCTTCTGGTCTCCTGTCCAAGTCGCCCAGAGCACTTCTGAGTTGGGCAGTTCTCCCCTGGCAGTGCCCTCCTGGTGGTCCCCAAAGACCCCGACAGGGCTGCATTTGCAGACTCCAATTCCAATGTCACCCTGTGGGTACCCTAATCTGGTTCAGCCCTGATGTACTGACTGAGCAGGAAAACTGATAACTAGTTTCATAAGTTAAACCGAGAGATGTGAACAAAACTCAAAACAAAATGAAAACAAAAATAACACGAAGCAACCAAAACCTCACAGTCATGAATGAGGCAAGGAAAGACACAAAAATAATCACAAGTGAATTTGAATCCACAGATCGGATAAGGCGCAGGGCAAAAAGTCGACCTTTTACCCCATCTGCTGATTAATTCGAGGTCACCCTGGAGACCCTGGAGACCCCGCCCCTAGAAACGGTACACAAAAATGGCTTCCATAACAGGAAATGACCTCAATTGAGGAGCTCTGCCACTTGTCATGTGGGGTAAACCCATTCATCCGGTCTTTCCCTTATGGCCTTCTGGTCAGGCATGAATCCTTCTTTTTGGAAAGGCACTATATAAATAAAATGTATTATTATTATTATTATTATTATTATTATTCCATTAACTCAGCACGGATGCCTGTCCTTCCTTCCTGGCACCTGGCACACAATACTGTATTATGCTAATACAAGGGATATCCTTAATAGTTTGGTGGAGCTTTGCGGTGGCATCAGTACAAACCCAACATCAACTTCTTTATTACCCAAACCTAATTTTTATTAAATGTTATGAGGAGTTGACGCCTATCCACATCACCAAGGACCCAAGGCAGGATGAAGCCCTGAGTGAGACATTGGTTAATCAAAGGGCACATACTGTTGAATCTGTTTATTAAATTTTGAGAAAAAAAAATAGATAATTAATGCTAAGACATATTGTGAAGTTGTTGTTTCCACCGAGGTATAACGCATAGTGCTATTGCCGCCATGTTTGTAGTACAGTGGACCCTTGGCTTACGAACTCAATTTGTTCGCAAGGGCTGGTTGTAACTCAAGTTGGTTGTAAGTCAAGACTATTTTTTCCCATAAGAAATAATGGAAATACCCATAATGCGCTCCGAACCTCCCACAGCAACACTTACTTAACCTTTTCATAATAAAAAAGGGTTGTATAATGTCCATAATTTACCAAAACACCAATCATTTTTCTAATGTACTAACCAAAAAGTTATAAAAAGTGCCTAGCCTACCAGAAACAACAATTTCATACTGTACTCACCATTTAATTTGACATCTTTGGGCTGCAGGAAGGGAGAAGGAGGAGAATGAAACGAAAGGTGGTTATTGTTTAGAAGGAGCCTCCTTGTGCAAATCTTTTCTTTGTAAAATTATCAAGATGGTGGATTTCGACATGCTGTACATATTAGCGAGATCGGTCACACAAACGCCACTCTCATATTTCCGCACAATTTCCTTCTTAGTTTCGATTGAGATCGCTGTTTCTCAAGTTAATAATGACAGTAGTCGAGCACTCAGTTCAAAGCTGGCCGTGTTGTGAACTGCTGTAATAATACACTCCAAAGCAAGCCGGTGCTGACTCAGCCTGATGACATCATCATGTGCCGCGCCAGCCCGCTAGCTAACATCCCTTAACAATCGCTTTCTTTACCTTCGTTACCTTCTCTTCCTTCCTTAGCAATTATGTGTCTTGCTTGCCATGGTCGTAGTGAATTATATATATATAGATAAATCACTGCACTGACCGAAATTACGTCCACAAACACATGTATCTGGGCTCCGACTGACGCTTACGAACGCTGTCGGCTGTTTGTTTACAATCGCACAAGCGGATACACGTGACCGCATTCGGGTCGTAACGCCAGATGTTGGTCGTAAATCAAAACAAAAATTTTGGTTGTAAATCAAGATGTCAGGCCGGTCGTATGTCAAGAGTCTACTGTATAACCACAGGGAGAACCTCACACAGACATTACCCAACTGGTGACAAGTTCCAGTCATTGACTTTAAAATGGGTGACTTGAATTGTTCCAATAGGGGCGTGAAGTTGTTAAAGCCATTGCTGTCCACGTTGTATTATTAATCTTATTAAACCTTGAAAACGAGATAGGGAGATTGTGCTTAATCGTGAGCTCGGACAAGTTCAAGGTCATGCTGGTTAATTGCAAATCTATGGTGCAAGTAAACGTCGGGCAGCATGTAATCAATGAGACTGATGAATTCACACACCTTGTGGCAGTGTCATATAACAAATGGTGGTGACGTGGATAAGGACATTAATGTTGGTCGGTAAGGCGACTGGTGTGTTCTGGCCTTTAAACCACGTCTGGTCATCAGCGTCTGTTAGTACAGAATTAAAAGTTCAGCTGTACGCCACAATTGTCATCCCTACTGCCATCTGGAAACCTGGAGGAACACGAAACAGATTGCTCACCAGCTCAATGTCTTTCACCAGCAGTACATCCAACGAATACTCGACATCTCCTACAGAGAGAATGTTACAAATAATGAGGGGCTGAAGCGGAATGGCCTGAGATCACTGGAAGACATCGTTAGAGAATACAGAATGCGCATAGCCCGGCACATACTATGTCTTCCTACTCAACACATTTCAAAGTTTGCCATGCACTGGATACCATCACAGAGGACACAATGCCGTAGGAACCAAGTTATCCAAACTATTCTCTAACATTTCAGTAATTATTTACCACTCTGATGCTGATCTTTCTGATGATAAAATAGGTCATTACGATAGCAACTGACGAGACGAATTCATAACGATTTGCAGAATTCCGGTATTTGAGAGTTCCTCTGGCGCGCCTCTTTCTCTCGCATGATTTGGCTCAAAAACTAATCAGCACGTCATCATCTTATAACAGGCTTAAGTTTCGAGTTTTGGATTTTTCTGTCCAGCCATTTTAGCTCTCAGCTCTTCTCAAGAAACTGTGACATGGACAGACACAAATCATCAATATATCGATGTTTTCGATATCAGGGGACCCTAAAATTCGAGATCCGTTGAAAACCGGAGATCAAAAATTTTGACGTATCTAAAGATTTTGCTTGTTCCCCACAGACGATAGGTTATGGTTGGGGAGGGTGCAAAGCAAAAACTCCCAAAAATAAAACTGTTATAAGGAAAAAAAAATGGAAATGGTCCCCCCTAGACTTTCTCATATACTCAGATATGGGGATGGATATTTCAGGAGTAAACTGCAAGACAACGATTATATTTTTATATTATATATATATATCAAAGGACCATGAACAACAAATCAAATCAAATGAATAACGTACTGAACAATTATTCTAAAAATAAAGTTGAATAAATCGAACTCTGCAGCTGTATGAATAAAAGGTAAAGTACCACTTCCGGGTAGTGGAAATAGTTGATAGAAATCTACGTTTTGTACCTAATACTTGCAAAATTTGGTTGACCAAACTGAAAGTGTACTCAAGTTGTTGTGTTTACAGACACACAGACAGACATAATTCCAGAAATGGTATTTTCAGACTCAGGGAGGCTGCAAACATCAAGATTTATCAAAATCTCGAAACTGAATTTTTGGACGATTACAATATTTTCCCTATGAGAAAGTAAATTGGACTCAGGGTGGTCTAAAACGTCGTGATTCATCAAAATCTTGAAATGGAATTTTTGGACGATTACAATACTTTCCCTATGATTTGTAAACGAGGAAGTCAAGGGGGTCTAAAATGTTGAAAGTCATCAAAATTTCAAAATTGAATTTTTGGACGACTACATTACTTTCCCTATGAGAAAGTAAATCAGATTCAGGAAGGTCTACAACGCTGTGATTCATCAAAATCTTGAAATGGAATTTTTGGAGGATTACAATACTTTCCCTATGCTTTGTAAACAAGGAAGTCAAGGAGGTCTAAAATGTTGAGATTCATTACAATCTCGAAATCGAATTTTTGGACGACTACAGTACTTTCCCTATGAGAAAGTAAATTGGATTCAGGGAGGTCTAAAACATTGAGATTCTTCAAAATCTAAAGGTCGAACTTTTGAACAATTGCAATACTTTCCCTATACTTTGTATACTGTACGAGAAAGTAAAAATCTTGGGAAAGGCAATTCAATGAGAGAGAGAGAGACCCCTTTCCAGGTTGGTTGGGCATATAACTGGTGTCAAAAAATTGGAGTAAATCCAACACATAAAAAGGGAACACAAGTATTCCTCTTCACAGAACTAGATGGCCAATCTATCATGGCCACCTCAGAAATACAATACAACAATACAACAGTAAGTGTACAAACTATAAAGCAATAAGCAAGAAAAGATTATAACACTCACTAAATGCAGAACTATCAAATTTGAGAACTTAGAATTGTTCAGAGTCCTGAACACCTCGGCCAACAAGCCACCGTCCCCTATTGGCCACTCTACAGCTGAGTCAGTGCTGGGCCAGCCAATCAGATGAAAGGACGCTGCCTCCACCTATTGGCCATTCCAAGCTGAGTCAGCTCTGGGCCAGCCAATCTGATAAAATGACCCTTCTCTTCTACCTGATGATTCCAGTGCTCCTCTAAAAGAGATGGCTTTTCCATAGACGGGCAAACAACATGGCAGTAGAGCAGTGGCACCAAGTGAAGAAGAGAAACAGGGTGTAGGTGAATGTTAGTAACAAACGGCAGGGAGACCCCATATCACTTGGAGGTCAACATTTTTGGGGGACCTGAAAACTGTCGACTTATCGCTGGATGAGTCCATTGGAGAGCACTTGTTGCCTGATGTGCCAAGGAGCATGGGAGGACCTAACTAACTAACTAACTACTGGTATGGCATCCATGGGCTTCTCCTGCTTGACAATCTCCAAGACATAATACAAGGAGGAACTGACAAAGCTTGTGCTACTGCCATTTCACGGGGCCTCACAAATTATTAAAGCACTCTCAAGTGCGGTCTCCCATTCTAAAATAGGCTTCTTCTAGCTTGAGTGCCAAGCTAGGAGGAGGAGGCTGGCAGCATACGCTGATTACAGCTGCACCCACCACATGGCAAACCACTCGGATGTGCAGACACCTCAGCACCACACTGGAATAGTGTGAGTTTTTTTTTTTTTTTACAGTGACCGGAGTGCCAGTCCTTGCCACCAAGCCCCAAGTTGACCCTGCAAGTTGGAGGACCTGCTTGCAGGGCTGGATGCAGATTAACATCATACCCGGGGATAGGACAAGCTAGGGGGCCGACTATGGATTCGCTTTGTAGAGGTGCTGTGTTTATTCCACTTAAGATAAGGCTGGGCCTGCCTGGAAAGCTGAGAAAGCAGTCGCCTCGAGGCAGGAACTGGAGTGACAGGGAGCTGCAAGGCAATTAGTCAGCGAGTACATTCTGCTATCCTGTTGTTATTGTCCAGAAGGGCTCCCTCGCCGCTTCCTCTCCACTCTTATCGGCGGTAATGCATCGGCTTTCCTGCTTCCTCTGAACTCTCCATACCTGCTGGTGGACCACTTTGGAGTCAAGGCTCTTTTCCTTGATTGTTCAAGTGGAATCTGGGATTTGGCAGCCATGAGAGAGAGAGAGAGAGAGAGAGAGAATGATGCAGAAATGCTGAAGGAGCGAGAGGCAAGAAAGGAAGGGCGATGACAAAAATATGTGGGAATGAATGAGAAAACGGACACATGGGTACCTGAGATGATGAGTGAAGTTCAGAAGGGAGAGAAATAAGAGAATGCCAAATGGTGAACGAGGGAGGGATGGAGAGAGTGAGTGAGTGCAGAGAACTGACAAGACAATGTCACCAGCTAAGTGACGCAAACCCACAGTAATGTGACGGCCATTTCTAGAATTCACTATGTGAGCTGGAAGGTCCAAGCTGGGGGCACTCTGCTCACTTGTCTTAGTGTAGCCCCTGGGGTTCAGCACAGACAGTCCCGAGCGAGTCCACAACATTGCATGCACATTAGGCGGAACGCTCACACTCACACACTCACACACTCTAAAGGCCTGCTATGTGATGTCTGGACGCACAAGGACGCCTTGGCAGCAGGGAGTTCCCAAGACATAGAGTGCCGTCCCGCCCCCCAGCCCACCAATCATCCCCAGCATCAAAGGGAAGCATTTGTTTTTCTCATCCTGGACAGACAGCCGCTTCCCTTTGGACTGCACAGCTAAATGCTTTAGCAGACTGACTGGGGGAACGCGGTGGGCGGGGGGCTTTGGCATTGTAGAGCATCTTACTGTTCTGTTGCATCGAAACACACACAGAGAGCTTTGTGGAGGAGAATCCGGGATGTCCATTTTGGAAATGAGCTGTGGTTGGCGTGCCAGAGTGCCATCTGGAATTTCTGGTGAAGTAATTGATGTGCAAACTTAATAAGAAGATGAAGAGGTTTTGGGCTGTGGAGCCCCCTTTACACTGGTTGTTTCAAAGTTGCAACAAAATCCCTGGAATTCATCAAACAGTTAATGGATGGCAGCAGTTGGAAGCAGCACAAAAGAGGTTCTAATTTTTCTTTCTTTGAAAGCATAACTCTTGAAACCTATATTTAAACTTGCGAGCTCACCAAACCATCTGCTCGGATACAATAATGTCATATAAAACCTTTCACACTCGATGCCCCCTCTACAAGAGCTGAGGTACTAGTGGAAAAATATGGGCATCGAGTCTGAGAAAGGCCTGAACAAAATACAGCAGTTTGCTCAGTAGCGATACCGGTGGAGACGAAGGGAACTGCGCCGGACACAGGGAATGGGAAGCACCTCTTTAGGTCAAGTATTTGATATCCTGTACTAATCTCCAAGGGGACATTGACATTTCACGTGACCTGTGGAGGTCAGAGCGCAGGGTCAGCCATGTTACAGCACCTCTGGAGAAGTTTTCAGGTTAAGGGCCTTGTCAAGGGCCCAACAGAGCTGGATCCCTTATGGCAGTAATGGGATTTGAACCGGCAGCCTTCCAGATACCAGCACAGATGCTTAGCTGTGACAACCTGCTGTTATATACAATATGACAGTATACTCAGATATAGAGCAAAAATATTTTAAACAATGATACTAATGATAGCATTAATAATCAATCTAAACTCTCATTTACTCACTGTAATGCTGTTTTCAATGTTACTTACTCTGAAGCAAATTCTGATATCACTAAATAATCTGTTAATGTGCTCACCTTTAAAGATCATATTGGATTACCTACCCTATTATCAATCATGGGCTATATATCTACACGTTACTGCCAAAAGCTTTGGGACACCGGCCTTTACACACACATGAACTTTAATGACACTCCATTCTTAATACATAGGCTTTAATAAGGTGGTGGCCCACCCTTTGCAGCTATAACAGCTTCTACTCTTCTGTGGAGGCTTTCCACAAGGTGTAGGAGTGTGTTTATGGGAATTTGTGACCAGGAGAGCATTTGTGAGGTCAGGCACTGATGTTGGACGAGAAGGCCTGGCTCACCCGCTCGCAGTCTCCACCCGAATTCATCCCAAAGGTGTTCTGTCGGGTTGAGGTCAGGGCTCTGTGCAGCCACTCCAGACTCGCTCCTCCATTTCTTTACAGACCTTGCTTTGTGCACTGGTGCGGGTGCAGTCATGTTGCCATCCACAAACTGTTCCAACAAAGGTAGCAGCATGAAGTTGTCCAAAATGGCTTCGTATGCTGAAACATTAAGAGTTCCTTTCACTGGAACTAAGGGGCCAAGGCCAGCCCCTGAAAAACAACCCCACACAATAATCCCCCCCTCCACCAAACTTGACACTTGGCACAATGCAGTCAGGCGAGTACTGTTCTCTGATCTATCTATCTATTATATAGTGCCTTTCACATCTGTCTATCTATCTATCTATCTATCTATTATTTAGTGCCTTTCATATCTGTCTATCAATGATCATGTAATGCATTAAGTGAATGTTGAATGAATGGATGAACCTAAAATATTTGAATCAATATTTGAACCCAAAACAATATTGCTCTTTGTGGAATTATCTAGAACAGGGATTCTTAACCTGAGGTCTGTGGACCCCTAGGACATCCATGAATGGGTTTCAGGGAGTCTGTGAGGTCAGATAAAAATGAACATTTATATTCACTATACAGTCTGGTACTGATTATTTAGAGTAGATGTAGTACAGGGTGAGCCCAAATGAAGTCCCACATTTCTCAGTCACTGTGTGAGGTAGAGGTAGCCGAGTGGGTTGAGGTGGATGTCCTTTGATAGGCAATCCATTGTAGTTTTCAGTCGGCCATATTCCTTTGTCCGGTGAGCACCGTGCTTTCACTGTTGAAGTGTTCTTCAAAAACAACAAATCCATCATCTATCTATCTATCTATCTATCTATCTATCTATCTATCTATCTATCTATCTATCTATCTATCTATCTATTATATAGTGCCTTTTATATCTATCTATCTATCTATCTATCTATCTATCTATCTATCTATCTATCTATCTATCTATCTATCTATCTATCTATCTATCAAGGCCAAAGGAGGGCTCAGCAGCTGGTGACATCTTGGTGGCCCAGGCTCTTTTGACTACACCTACAAAATACTTGGAGCCTAAAGACATTTAAAGAAATAGTACATAATTACTAAAATAACAGAGATAACATAAAATATGAGAAATAATTTTTCATAATTAACAAAACCAACAATACACATAAATATACCAAGATACCCACCACACTTGACCTGTGGAGGGGAGGGTCAGGAAGTAAAAAATAGTGGCACAAATGGCACAGTATGCTCAAAACAGGAGATGTCACTATAATGTCAACTGTTAACAATTTTGGGCATATCCTACATTTGAGATCTATCTATGATTATATAGTGCCTTTCATATCTATCTATCTATCTATCTATCTATCTATCTATCTATCTATCTATCTATCTATCTATCTATCTATCTATCTATTATATAGTGCCTTTCACATCTATCTATCTATCTATCTATCTATCTATCTATCTATCTATCTATCTATCTATCTATCTATCTATCTATCTATCATATAGTGCCTTTCATATCTATCTCATTTTAAAGTCACCATCTTGATCCACTGGACTAATTCCCTTCATCATTTCAAACACTTCAGTCAGGTCTCCTCTTGATCTCCTTTTCCTTAAACTGTAAAGGCTCAGCTCTTCTAATTTTTCCTCATAACTCATCCCCTGTAGCCCTGAATCAGCCTAGTCGCTCTTCTCTGGACTTTCTCTTGTGCTGCTTTGTCCTTTTTTGTAGCCTGGAAATCAAAACTGCACTCCAGATGAGGCCTCACCAGTGTGTTAGAACATTAGAAGATTAGAACAATCTGGACGAGGACAGGCCATTCAGCCCAACAGAGCTCACCAGTCCTATCCACTCATTTCTTCCAAACAAATCATCAAGTGGAGTTTTGAAAGTCCCTAAAGTCCCACGTTATGTATCTTAAGTATACATAACACGCTGTATACACATAGCACACGGTGTACACATACTGAAGCCCACTGTACACAGATAGCACACATAACACAAACTCCCTTGCCTTCTACTCCACACATCAGACCACTATGCACCGATCAGCTACCACATTCAAACCACAGACATGTGAAGTGACTAACGCTGATCATCGCATTACGATGGCACCAGTTAATAGGTGGGATATGTTAAGCAGCAAGTTAACGGTGTCACACACGTGCGAGTAGGGGGACGTCGTGTGGACCAAGTAAAGGTAATTCCACGCCAGGCCAGGGGAGGACGGGGTGCACTAAACCTTCTCCTGTTATCTCTACAGACCAGCCGCGGGAAAACCTATCTGAGTCAGTGACATCACTTCTGGTTCAGGTGCTCCCCAAACCTCAGACACAACAAACACAGAGCTCACAAATTCAGCAACATACACCTTTATATGTATTAGGGAAGCTCTTCTCCCTCGATCCACACATCAGTGTAGTATAACGCGCCCGGCAGCACAGTCTACGGCACAATCTTTCTCTTCTTCGCCACCACTCCTCCTCCTCCAGCCAGCTTCGTCCAAACTCTGCCTCTCCGAATGGAGTGAGGCGGCTCCTTTGATGTTACATCTGGGAGAGTTCCAGGTGGCTCATCAGGATTAACTGGAACGACTCCCAAGTGTGATGGAAATCCAAAGTAGGATTCTACTGCTCCCCCTGGAGGCCCACACAGAACCCAACGGGGCTGTGCCAAACTCCAACTCCCAGCATGCCCTGCAGGAATCCATGTTGCCACAGCCACCCAGGAGCGTTCCAGGTAAGGTAGTACCTTGTGGATGCCCTCTTCCCCTTCCATCCATCTGGCAATGGGGTGGAGGAAAGATGATAGATGGGTGGTTGGATTGATGGATGGATCGATGGATCAATGGATGGATGGATGTTTAGTTCTAGTGCCTCTTGGGACCTTCCAAACTGGGTTCAGAACATCAGTGAGAGGATATGCTTTACTTAAACCCAGCAATGAATGGAGCCTCCTCCAAGGCTGGATTTTGCTTTGCATCTGATGTCACTGGGATAGGCTAAAGATCTCCTGAACCCTGGGCATCAATGATGGGTTGGACTGATGGGTCCAAGCCAGGGGTTCTCAATCTCGGCCACGCTGTGGCTGCAGGCTTTTGTTCCAAGCAGCTTCTGTTTTTAATTGGACTCCTGGGCTAATTAAGTGAACTGTTGTTTCCCATTTTCTGTGGTTTGGGAACAATATAGAAATTAGAAAACTAAGTTTGGTCAAAAAAAAAATATATAAAATATACTAAGCAGTCATGTGGAAATAATGTATTTTTTTTTCTTTTTGGCAATATTTTCATATTGATTTCCTTTCTAATTTTCTGGATGTTCTAATTGTTTAATTAATCCACTATTTACTAATTAGTGGGTCTGATGCTAAAGTAATTGCAGCCTTTCGCGATTCAGTGTTGTTTGACTGGCGGTCTGCTCTGCTCACTTTTAATTGTCATTAATAAGAAAACTGCGCAGAGGAAGGGCAACATATAATGAAAGCAACAACGACAATTAAGTAAGTATTTAAATCTCTAGCAAATGCAGACATATTTCTAAATGTCTTATAAATGTTAAAATGATGTTGCTGTGCTTTCCTAATGTAGAATAAGAGAAGAGAAAATACATTCCAGCTAATTAATTGAGATCAGTGTTATCAAGTGTTGTCCCTAATTATGATTCTGCTGGGAACAAAAACCTGGAGCCACAGTGGACCCCCAGGACTGACTTTCAGAGCCCCTGGCTTAGTACATTTTAATATCTACTCTCTATATATAAAATCCATCCATCCATCCATTATCCAACCCGCTATATCCTAACTACAGGGTCACGGGGGTCTGCTGGAGCCAATCCCAGCCAACACAGGGTGCAAGGCAGGAAACAAACCCCGGGCAGGGCGCCAGCCCACCGCAATATGTATAAAATGCTAAGCCTAAAAGTGCAACGATTTTGTGCAACAATTTTATGTCACTTTTTTTCTCAAATCGGGCTTATTTTAAAACCTACATATATATATATTTGGTGTCATTCTTTTCAGAATTTATCGAACTTTAATGTGATGTTGTTAGATTTTCAGATTCTTATTCCGTTTTTAAATTATAAACTAAAAAATATCAAGAAGTCACATCCCGCGAGACAAGACTTTGTGCCAGGAGATTTAACCAAGCCTGGGGCCGGAAATAAAAGACAAAGAGTAGGACAGCTGCTGTACAGGCTTTAAAATGTTCGAAGCACCGTGCGAGATGCAGATCACATGGCACGGCTGCAGCAGCAGCAAGCCAGCAGCTGATCGAGCAAAGAGGAGGTAAAAAAAAAAAAAACTGTGTTTCCCATTGTATCACCGTTTAACAGGGGGTTTTGGAGAAGCGACCACGTCCCCCTCTTCATAACGCGAGCAGCAGAGACACGAAGTGGCTGGCGAGCTAAGCGAGCAGGGGGAAAGCCCCCTAGTAAAAAATATATATATATATATATATATATATATATATATATAGAGTGGTCCAGATCTAATTATGCAATTTTCATTACACTGTAACTTATTAAGTGTATTACATAGAAAATCAGCAGAAAAATCCCGGCCCATCGAGAAGTGTGCAAACTGACGACATGAAGAATCGTCTTTGCGCCAAACTGGAATCATCCCTGCATAAATCAAAGTCATCCAGACGATCTGGACCTGCATAATTAGATCTGGGCCACCTATATGTTACGGCCAAAACCCAAAGATCCTGAATGTGGCCAAAGTCCAAATTACTACAAATGTCCAATGTATATGCTACTTTGGCCAGCCATTTAGCGAAGTGGCGAGAACTCCCTGGCCAACATTTCACATGCAGATTCAGAAGTGAGTTTTCTCACACTGGAATCTGTAGGCACAGAAGGAAAATCACTACGAACCGTCGCGTCTTCCCAGTGAAGGCTACACTCAATACAATTGCGCTACTAAGTGTGCAACAAATCTCTGCTCAGGCCTTTTTTCTAACGACTTTGGCCGATAGCCCCATGCCATTTCACAAAATCCTGAAATCAAGGAAAAGATCAAACATTGGCTGGTCAATTTACAGTGACACTGGCCATTTCACGATTTGGCTGGACACTTCTCACTTTGGCCAATTTTGGGTTTTGGCTGTAACATATATATATATATATATATATATATATATATATATATATATGTGTTATATTCATCCCGGCCAATACTCCCAGGCCGCTAGATGGAGCCCTCCCTGCAGCATGGAGGTGCCCCGGATGCCAGCAGGGGGTCATGGACAATGGAGTGTTTATTCACAGCCCTGCTAGATACCATGGGGGCCGCCAGAGGACACCACAGAGAGGATCAAGGACTATTTTCCCTACAGCCTGGAAGTACGTCCCAGTCATGTGGACAGAAGAAATGACGTACTTCCGGGTTGAAGAATAAAGGAGTTTTCATCCGACCCGGAAGTGTTGCCAGTCACATGGACAGTGAGAAGAGAAACACTTCCGGGTCAAGGACTATAAAGGATTGTGGGAAAACCAGAGCATCGAGCTGAGTTGGGAGGAAGGATTGATAATGTGCCTGGGAGTGGAGGATTTGATTACTGATTGCTATTTGTGTTTATTTATGAGTATTGCGGAGTGGAGAGTGCTTTGTGTACTTGAATATAATAAAAAGTCATCAGTTTGGACTTTTATCTGGTGTCTGGCGTCTGATCTGAGGGTTCAAGGGGATGACAGCACCCCCTATCTGTCACTATATATTTATATATTATATATATACAATGGTGTGAAAAACTATTTGCCCCTTCCTGATTTCTTATTCTTTTGCATGTTTGTCACACAAAATGTTTCTGATCATCAAACACATTTAACCATTAGTCAAATATAACACAAGTAAACACAAAATGCAGTTTTTAAATGATGGTTTTTATTATTTAGGGAGAAAAAAAATCCAAACCTACATGGCCCTGTGTGAAAAAGTAATTGCCCCTTGTTAAAAATAACCTAACTGTGGTGTATCACACCTGAGTTCAATTTCTGTAGCCACCCCAGGCCTGATTACTGCCACACCTGTTTCAATCAAGAAATCACTTAAATAGGAGCTGCCTGACACAGAGAAGTAGACCAAAAGCACCTCAAAAGCTAGACATCATGCCAAGATCCAAAGAAATTCAGGAACAAATGAGAACAGAAGTAATTGAGATCTATCAGTCTGGTAAAGGTTATAAAGCCATTTCTAAAGCTTTGGGACTCCAGCGAACCACAGTGAGAGCCATTATCCACAAATGGCAAAAACATGGAACAGTGGTGAACCTTCCCAGGAGTGGCCGGCCGACCAAAATTACCCCAAGAGCGCAGAGACGACTCATCCGAGAGGTCACAAAGACCCCAGGACAACGTCTAAAGAACTGCAGGCCTCACTTGCCTCAATTAAGGTCAGTGTTCACGACTCCACCATAAGAAAGAGACTGGGCAAAACGGCCTGCATGGCAGATTTCCAAGACGCAAACCACTGTTAAGCAAAAGAACATTAGGGCTCGTCTCAATTTTGCTAAGAAACATCTCAATGATTGCCAAGACTTTTGGGAAAATACCTTGTGGACTGATGAGACAAAAGTTGAACTTTTGGAAGGCAAATGTCCCTTACATCTGGCGTAAAAGGAACACAGCATTTCAGAAAAAGAACATCATACCAACAGTAAAATATGGTGGTGGTAGTGTGATGGTCTGGGGTTGTTTTGCTGCTTCAGGACCTGGAAGGCTTGCTGTGATAGATGGAACCATGAATTCTACTGTCTACCAAAAATCCTGAAGGAGAATGTCCGGCCATCTGTTCGTCAACTCAAGCTGAAGCGATCTTGGGTGCTGCAACAGGACAATGACCCAAAACACACCAGCAAATCCACCTCTGAATGGCTGAAGAAAAACAAAATGAAGACTTTGGAGTGGCCTAGTCAAAGTCCTGACCTGAATCCAATTGAGATGCTATGGCATGACCTTAAAAAGGCGGTTCATGCTAGAAAACCTCAAATAAAGCTGAATTACAACAATTCTGCAAAGATGAGTGGGCCAAAATTCCTCCAGAGCGCTGTAAAAGACTCATTGCAAGTTATCATAAACGCTTGATTGCAGTTATTGCTGCTAAGGGTGGCCCAACCAGTTATTAGGTTCAGGGGCAATTACTTTTCACACAGGGCCATGTAGGTTTGGATTTTTTCTCCCTAAATAATAAAAACCATCATTTAAAAACTGCATTTTGTGTTTACTTGTGTTATATTTGACTAATGGTTAAATGTGTTTGATGATCAGAAACATTTTGTGTGACAAACATGCAAAAGAATAAGAAATCAGGAAGGGGGCAAATAGTTTTTCACACCACTGTATATATATAAAGCATTCGTAGTCTGAATCACAATCTGATTGTATGGGTGGTTACCTACCAGGTAACGATTGTGGTTGGTCAGCAAGTCGGCTAACATCCGCCACGGTGCCCTCTTTCAGTTGTGAGAAGCAGATCATAGACTGGTTGAAATAGTTTGACTGTCAAATAATGCAAAGAGTACGTGACACGTGTTTCGCCCTAATTCTGGGCTCATCAGGCGTACACACTCACTACACCCCCTCTCGGGAATCGAACCTCGGATATCAGCACTAGAGGCGAAATCTCTTGCGTTGTGCCACGGCGTGTGGCTCGTTTATTTGAAAGAGGGCACCATGGCGGATGTTAGCCGACTTGCTGACCAACCACAAGCGTTACCTGGTAGGTAACCCATACAATCAGATTGGGAGTCAGACAACGAATGCCTTGAATGTAATTACCCCGATCTACATGCTGTCAAATAAACGAACCACACGCTGTGGCGCAACGCGAGAGGCTCCGCCTCTATCGCTGACGTCCGAGGTTCGATTCCCGAGAAGGGGTGCAGTGAGTGTGTACGCCTGATTAGCCCAAAATTAGGGCGAAACACGTGTCGTGCATTATTTGACAGCAAAATTATTTCAACCATATATATATGTATAGATTTTTTTAACATAGATTTAGTTCTCTAATGTCTTCATTGTTCCCAAAACACAGAATCTGGGAAATTACCGTTTACTTAATTAACCCAGGGGTCCAATTCAAAACACAAGCTAGTTGGAACAAAAACCTGCAGCCATGGTGGGTCGCCAGGACCAAGTTTGGGATTCCCTGATCTAAGCCATGCAATGGACTAATAACCCGTGTAGGTCTGATCACTGCCTTGTGCCCGGTGCTGCTGGGAGAGGCTCTGACCCTTGTTGGATTCTGTAAAGTAGTAAGCACTTGAACAGGTGGGTGGTGGGCTCCAACATGCCCTGTGTGGACCATTTCCTTATTCAAGGGTTGGTGCTGCTGAGACAGTTGGCAGTTCATGTTCATTCACTTATTCATGTTTTAGTGCCGTGCTTATAGCATGTGATTTGTTTAATTACTTCTAATAACAATAATATCATCTTTGTTTTAATTTCACCTTTCAAACAAAATGTGCAAGGTTTCACAAACTGAAAATGAGAAGAAGAATCAACATTAACAATAATAAAGAGAACAACTTAAAAGATCAATGAAATGTTAGCTTCAGAAATGTGCCTGTTGTTATGACAAAAAGCCTTTCATGGAATACAACATCAGGTTGAAGCCTTTGGTTCAACATTCAACCTCTTTACCCTATTGGTTGAAACCCTAAAAAGGGGTGGTGCTTGTCCTGCACCTGATCTGATTACCACTTATGAGCATAACTTGCATGGCTTAGGGTGCAGGCCTCTCACCAGGAGCATACTATGATTAGTATGGTCTGTAATAATAATAATAATAATAATAATAATCTATTATAAAAGAAAATCTTGAGACAAGAGTACAGTGAACCCTCGTTTATCATGGTTAATCCGTTCCAGACTCTACTGTGATAAATGAATTTTCGCGAAGTAGGATTCTTTATTTATAAATCGAATATTTTCGCAGTTAGAGTATAGAAAACCTGTTTACGACCTTCTAAATACGTTTTTTAACATTATTAGAGCCCTCTAGACATGAAATAACACCCTTTAGTCACCATTACACTCGTATTACCCAATATATTAGACAAAAAAAGAGAACATAAGACATATTAGACGTTACAAATATCATATTACTAGGCGCACTCGCCTTTTAAGGCGACCGACTTTTATCCTCAATTTTTGTGCGCTCCATCTGTACATCAGGCATGTAAGTGTAGGGAATGAGAACATCAAAGTGCCCATTCATAACATCTCCCGAAAACCTACGTGTTTTTTTAATCGCCTCAAGTGCCTGTCCAAAGTCGTACAATGTCAGCCCAAATCTGTACCGCTAAGGACGGAGTTTCATGCACTAAATAAGCTATAGATGAGAATAAGCAAGCACCATCTCCCCTGATATTTACTACGCGGTGAGGCATTTGTACTCCATCAACATGAATTATTTCCAGAGACATAATTTTGTCTATTTTTCCAGCGCATCGCGCACAAAAGCAAGGAAACGATGAGAGAACCAGAACTCTGCTCACATCGCGTCGCTTCGTACCTCAAGCCGCAAGTAGTAAATCTGTGATAAGTGGAATACCGCTACGCTTTGCACTCACGGGACCGAAGGACAATCCCGAGCACTTTTATATAGTAGATTATTGTACTGTCCATTTAATTACACACACACACACACAGTTCTTACACACAACCACTAACCTATGAAGGCACGACCTCAGCAGGAGAGTCTTCAGAGGTGGTGCAGTATCTTCAGCAGGTGCGTCGTTGTCTTCAGTGAAGGAGTACTAGGAGTAGGCAGCGGGTGTCTGGGTGCCCGGCTGAAGAACATCTTGATAGGCAGTTGCTGGCGCTGTCTTTTCATATGCGTGAGGAGGCTTTTGTAGGGTATTGCCATCTTTAATCATATCCAAGAGTTTCACCTTCTCCTGGATAGTAAGCATCTTC
This sequence comes from Polypterus senegalus, assembly GCF_016835505.1. Classification (NCBI taxonomy): domain Eukaryota; kingdom Metazoa; phylum Chordata; class Cladistia; order Polypteriformes; family Polypteridae; genus Polypterus; species Polypterus senegalus. The sequence continues at coordinate 18,525,581 of NC_053171.1, forward strand.
CTCCGGCGCTTAGTTTTATTGTCAGAAGGCATAGAAAAAGCGGCACGTTTAGGAGCCATCGTAGGGCTTAGATAAAAGTTCTCAGAAAGCGCATGCGTAGTGACGTAAGCGCGTATGAGAAAAAAATCGCGATAGAGTGAAGCCGCGAAGGTCGAAGTGTGATATAGCGAGTGATCACTGTATTGCCAAGAGATTTTTTCAAGTCCCACCCTCCTCTTAACCATTTCTGGTTAACAGCCCACGCACACAGTCCATTCGTGTGAAAGCTTTTGACAGACACAGTTCCTGCTCTCTCAGCTCTTATACATTTTTACATTTTCTTCACTTTAAGTTCCCAATTAAAGAAGACATATTATGTCCAAATCTTGTTGAAGAATTTCATCCTGAAGGGTTTTTAACAGAAGAAACGAGTACACGGGCAATCCTAGCACTGAGAAACGATGAAGTGAAATGAATTAACGTGAAAATGGTCGATTGGTCACACGGCAGATTGGTTGAATGCGTATCAATAGACTCTGCTGAAACTGTTGGTGGCGATGGTGCGGAAGATGAAAACATCAGCTTACAATATCAAGAAGAATATCGACAAACGTTAACACCGTCCAGTCTTCCACCAGTCGAATTACTGTTGAAAGAAGGACGTATCGTAATGTTATTGCGTAGCTTATGTCTGAGTGATGGGCTATGCAATAGGACAAGATTAGTTAAACGAATTAACAAGAAAATTGTTGTCGAACAATTCTGACATGTAAAATTTTAACAGGCGACCAGAAAGGTAAAGTAGCCCAGCATTTCTCAACCTTTAAGTATTTGTGACCCGAGTTTTCATAACAGTTTTAATCGCGTCCCCCCTAACGTTTTTTTGAAAGGAGCCCACTAATACAAATTTGTTCTTTTTTAATTAATGATATATCATAGATGCATATTTTATTAACTGCGGTGGGTTGGCACCCTGCCCAGGATTGGTTCCTGCCTTGTACCCTGTGGTGGCTGGGATTGGCTCCGGCAGACCCCCGTGTCCCTGTATTTGGATTCAGCGGGTTAGAAAATGGATATTTTATCATACCTACTTAACTTTTATCGACATTTATCTAACTCTATATTTATTCTTCTAGTATCAGAATGTAGTTTAAGTTCATTTGTTTTGGTTTCAATAGATATATTTTTCATATTTTTGATTTTTGTTTTCTTTTTTTCACATCTTCGCGCCCCCCTTTTTGTTACTTTGCTCCCCCCTAGGGGCGCCCACCCCACAGTTTGAGAACCACTGATATAGCACATCTTCAGGGGATAACATTAGACACCAAAGGAGATCTTCATATGCCATTCGTATTAAAACGTTTGCAGTTTCCCGTTAGAATAGCTTTGTCTATGACAATTAACAAATCACAGGGACAAACATTCGAAAAAGTCAGTTTATTTATTAGAGAGAAAGAAATGAAATTCACTCACGGGCAGTTATACGTTGCATTGTCATGAATCAAAATTCAATGCTATATTGACGAAAAAGTGAATTCAAGAAATTGTTTTTACAGTAAAAGTGTAAGTTTAAAAAGTGTTTGCATGTTAATTTCAAAGCCAAACAGAACAAAATCGTATAGCGCAGCGAAAACCTCTAACGCAACATGAAACATAATTTTCTTTCAATTTATTACACAGTTTACTATTTTTTAATATGGTTAATTACTCGCTGTAATATAAAATAGTTAGTTTTATTATGCATATGTAACAATTCCTATGAAAATAGCAATCTGTTTAAATTGCACATCCACATCCCCAAACGCGAGCAGCAGATCCGCGAAGTACTTACCAGGGTGTTGGCGAGCGAAGTGGGCAGGGAACAAAGGCCCCTAATAATAATAATAATAATAATAATAATAATAATAATAATAATAATAATAATAATAATAATAGCTCAGCGCGGTGTCCGAGTCCGTGTCCGGGTCTGCGTTCATTTTGGCTGTATAGCCGCCCCGTAGAAAAGCCCCAGTCCGTCCCCTCTCAGAATTCCTGCTTACCCCCCTCCGTTCTTTCCCTTTTGCTTTTATTTTTCCTGTACCCGAAAATCTTTTCAAAACAAAAGTAAAGAAATAGACAGAGCGTCATATTAACGTCTTCTCCCCTCTGCCTATTAAATAATCAATAAAATGAAATAAAAAAATCACGAAAGAAACAGAAGCCACAACCTACCCTTACAGCGTCCACCGCGTGTCATTAAATATGAATTACTAGTTTAAAGCATATATAATAATGTTTATTTTAGAAGTCAAAATTATGAGACACGGCGCGCAGATAGTCTTTAAGATCACGCCCTGCATATGTAGGAAGAATTGCAGCAAGACGTCTTGATAGTTGAGCGTATTTAGACTTGCGTGACTGCTGGTAATTCCGCTTTGTATACGACGCGTTATGCCAACCCTCGACTGAGTTATTTGTTCGCGGCATGCCATCAGCAGTTATAACAGTTATAACCTAGCACATGATGTGTACATAAGGCGCACGTACGCGTCCCACTCTCTTGGCCTCTCTCGCGATTTTGTCAGCGCACATTTGTCGAAAACCAGTTAGCGGGTTTGTCGGCGCTCATTTGTCCGTCGCGCTTTTGTCGCTGAACCCCAAATGAGCCAAAACAACTGGTGACCATCATAGAATATCTGAAAATAAAGAAAGGTGAAGGTCTCAGCAATGTTGATCTGCTCAGGTCCCCTAAACATTTTAATGAAAAATGAGAGAAAGATGTCTGCTATTGGACAACGAGAGCAGCAACAAGCCATGGAATTAACAAGTCAAGTCAAGTTGGGGAGCATGCACTGGTACAGCACGTTGCCGCACCCACTACACAATGAAACAACTCAGGATCCCATTTGGCAACACCACAGGCAGAGACGCGATCCAGTCCCACCTTCCGGAAATGACCCTCTATCTGCCACAGCCACATGTTACGTGGGCGACCCCTTGGCCTGGTCCAGCCACTGGTCCCCAACAATGAGGATCTTATGAGCCGGATCACCCTCGGGAAATCGCGCCACATGGCCGTAGTGCCGTAACTGACACTCCCTCACAATGCAGGTCGTGTGCCTCATTCGGGACTCCATGAGCAACACAAAGTCAAACCAGCGGTACCCAAGGATTTTCCAGAGAGACACAAGGAGTCCAGTCTTCAGCTCAGGTCACTGGATAGCGTCCATGTCTCACAAACAGGGAGCAGCAGGACTCTAAAGACTTAGACGTTCATCCTTTTGCAGAGATACCGGGACCACCACACACCCCTTTCCAGCGACCTCATGACCCCCCATGCCCTTCCAATCTGTCTACCGACTTCATACAAAGAGTCACCAGAGACATGAATGTCATAAACCTCTCATCGAGGTCGACACTCTCTCCGCATACAGACACACTGCTGATGGCCGTGCCCAAGAGCTCATTAAAGGCCAGGATGTTGGTTTTTATCAGGACCCTCACAAGCCCAGACACTCAGACTCCTCACTCAGAGCCCCCATCAGAGCCTCCACGGACGACCACAGCATCGTCAACAAAGTCAAGACCAGTGAGTCTTTCTTCACCAACAGTTGCCTGGAATTAACGAACGGGTTTGATTAACAACAAGAATCGTCACCTCATTAAGCAGGTGGTTGGAGTGAAATTGCTTGGAGTTTGAGGCCCTGACTTAGTTGGTCTTCTGTTGGCTCACTCACTTCAAATTCAGAAATTCAGAGGAACCAATTTTAAAGAAGCAATAATAATAATATTAATTAATTAATTACTATTAATAATAATAATAAGATGCTGCAGATGTTCTACCAGACGGTTGTGGCGAGTTCCCTCTTCTACGCGGTGGTGTGCTGGGGAGGCAGCAACAAGAAGAAAGACACCTCACACCTAAACAAACTAGTGAGGAAGGCAGGCTCTATTGTAGGCACGGAGCTGGACAGTTTGACATCCGTGGCAGGCGGCGGCGCTGAGCAGACTCCTGTCAGTCATGGAGAATCCACTGCATCCACTGAACAGGATCATCTCCAGACAGAGGAGCAGCTTCAGCGACAGACTGGTTTCACCATCCTGCTCCACTGACAGACTGAGGAGACCCCACACTATGAGACTCTTCAATTCCACGTAAACGGTAACATTAAACAAAGTTACTGTCTGTTTTTACATGTATTTTTATTACTTTTTAATTTAATATTGTTTTTTGTATTTGTATACTGCTGCTGGATTATGTGAATTTCCCCTTGGGATTAATAAAGTATCTATCTATCTATCTATCTATCTATCTATCTATCTATCTATCTATCTATCTATCTATCTATCTATCTATCTATCTATCTATTATTATATAGTGCCTTTCACATCTATCTATCTATCTATCTATCTATCTATCTATCTATTATTATATAGTGCCTTTCACATCTATCTATCTATCTATCTATCTATCTATCTATCTATCTATCTATCTATCTATTATATAGTGCCTTTCACATCTATCTATCTATCTATTATATAGTGCCTTTAACATCTATCTATCTATCTATCTATCTATCTATCTATCTATCTATCTATCTATCTATCTATCTATCTATCTATTAATATGAATTTGCAAGAAGTTAATTAGCAGCTGTGGCAGATGCCCGGCCGGGACGCCTTGGAAGACCAGAAGAAGGCGTACGCCCTCCTCAGACCACGTGGGGGTGACCACCCTGGACGCTATGGGGACCACAGGTACAGAGCTTTGAAGCTCGACCCTGAAGAGGCCCATGGTCACCTCCAGGGGTCGCCCCGATGCCTTGGGAGCCCTGGATCTCAGCACTTCCGCCACACCCGGAAGTGCTGGGGGGAAGACGTGCAGGGACACCCGGAGTACTTCTGGGGATACAGCCGGCACTTCCGCCTCACTGGGGCGTGTCGGTGGAAGATTGCCTGGAAGCACCTGGAGCACATCCGGGTGCATATAAAAGGGGCCGCCTCCCTTCATTGAGAGTCATGAGTCGGGTGGAAAGCAGGACCGGGTCTGGGAGGAGATCAAGAGGCGGCCTGAAGAAGTGAAGGCATTGTGTGTGTTGGCCAGGACTTTGGGGACTTTTGGGGACTGTGGCACTTTATTGTAAATATGGAGCACTGTAATAAATGTGTGTGGGGCGACTTAAACGTGTCTGCCTGTCTGTGTCCGGGTCATGTTCCACACAGCACAAACAGGGCACTCATTTGAAAAAAGGGGTTAGAATGAAAACCTGCAGCCCCGGTGGTCCTCCAGGACTGGAGTCGGCGACCCCTGCACCAGAGGACCTTTTTATCCCTTCACATCGATCCCAAGGAGTGACCAGGTGCTCAGAGTGGGCTTCCACGTGAGGCTAAGGGATGGTCAACGGGAGAGAGGAATAAGTACGTGGCGTGGCACCCCTCCAAAGACCTAGGATTGAACGCAGTGGACCCCAGCTTGATTTAACGGTTGACTGCTCCCCGATGGTGGACATCTCCTCTTGCTGAGGAGACCCTTTCGGAGTAAGCGGAGGAGAAGCCAATTTTTAGAAGGAAGTGCCACGGCTTATGATTGTTTCTAATGGAAGGGACCTGCAAGTTGGTTTTAAGGATACATTTACTTGAACATTTTTAACCTCCACATTGAACTCCTGATATTTTATTGGATTATTTGCTGATTTATTTACCGACGATCACAACACAATTTTCACTTTGTTGAAGCATTTGAACACTATGTGTCCTCATTGCACTTGCTCATACTGGTCATGAATATCGATAGTTCCAGGTTGAGAATAATACAGAGAAAAACAATTATGAAGATTCGGGGAGCCCACCCCGTATATTATAAGCACCACCAACAATATGTAGAGTAGTCACCATAGGCCGAATAGGAGAGGGAAGCCTTGGGTTTTATAGGTGGAGGACAGGAAGGGGTGGGATCTCAGGTGGAAGTGAGGTCTACAGGAGGGCGTGATGTAGTGGAGGAAGTGGGCGGAGTCTTAGTTGGGCTTTCCTTCTGGTGTTCTGTGGAAGATGGAAAAAAAGGGCTTTAGTACCGTTCATGAACCCTTGGCTCTGCATCTTACTCCCAGTTAAGCCCTTAGACTGCCCCCCACGCGTACATGTGTGACAAGGTTCAAGGATGCTGTGGCAGCTGCAGCCCACCCGGACCACCACAGTAAACACCACAAAACATTTTAAAATGTTCAGAAGATACAACCCTATTTTTTTTCTAACAGAGCTTATATCCTGGCATGGCATTTGTGTTGGCATCTCAAGCAAGGTTGAATTCCTGCCTTGTGCCCAGTGCTGCCGCAGCCAATTCCCAAAGCCCTGAACTGGCTTTGTGAAAATGTAAATGGCTGATGCAAGCCGACCACTGATGAGTAGACGGGTGGTACCCACCAACCCACCTAAAACTCGGAAAACACACCAATAAAAGCTGATGATAGTGCGTACGTGTGTGACAAGGTTCAAGGATGTCGTGGCAGCTGCAGCCCACCCGGACCACCACAGTAAACACCACAGAATGTTTAAAAAACTTAAATGATAAAAAACAAAGTAACTTGCACCGGAGATGCAACCCTAATTATATTCTAACAGAGCTTATATCCTGACATGGCATCTGTGTTGGCATCTCAAGCAAGGTTGAATTCCTGCCTTGTGCCCAGTGCTGCCGCAGCCAATTCCCAAAGCCCTGAACTGGTTTTGTGAAAATGTAAATGGCTGATGCAAGCCGACCACTGATGAGTAGACGGGTAGCACCCACCAACCCACCTAAAACTCGGAAAACACACCAATAAAAGCTGATGATAATGCGCACTTGTGTGACAAGGTTCAAGGATGCCATGGCAGCTGCAGCCCACCCGGACCACCACAGTGAACACCACAAAACATTTAAAAAAACTTAAATGATAAAAAAAAAAAAAAACTTGTGCTGGAAATTCTAACAGAGCTTATATCTTAGCATGGCATCTGGGTTGGCATCCCAAGCAAGGTTGAATTTCTGCTTTGTGCCCAGCGCTGCCGCAGCCAATTCCCAAAGCTCTGAATTGGCTTGGTGAAACTTTAGATGGCTGATGCATATCGATCACTGACAAGTAGACGGGTGGCACCCATCAACCCACCTAACACTCGGAAAATACACCAATAAAAGCTGATGATAGTGCCCCAATGCTGAAACTCCTTTGTTTATGAATGGATCACTGTGGGCATTGGCAGTGCCCACTCCTCGAGGCAGTGCTTTGGCACCTGAACTGTGGATCAGAACATCGGCTGAACCTCTCCATCTGAACGTTTCCTTCTAGTGTTTTGAAGCAGGCACCTTGCCAGTCATCTTTTGGCACTCGTTTCCTGGGAATATTACCACCCACAGTAATTACTGCCAGGCTGCACTCCCTGCCAGCCTTTAGCTGTAACAACGGCCGACCACATTCTTTTTTTTCATTTATATAATCACTCAGGGCTGGCCGCCTCGTCCTAAAGCCTTGGGCTTCGCCGCACAGCTCTTTCCAGCCCTTCAGCTCCAGACTGCTGCACCTTCCAGGGCCGCAGCAAAGGAAACCCAGCCAATCTGGGCCTGTTTGTGTTTGAATAACCCGAGCGCCTGGCGGAGGAAAAACATCAATCTGTGCGCGGTTAATGGAACTCGACAAGCCGTCGCTACGGTTACCAGCCCCCTGAGGGGAAGATGGGGAAGTTTGACTGATTATCTGAACAATAGTTTTATTTTGGGTGGTTCCTCTTTTCAGGGCTTGTTTGTGCAAAGAAAAATAAAATCAAATACAACCATAATAATGTAGAAGCGTGGAAGTGCCCATTGTGTAGGATGCGGAGAAGAGAGGATTTTTCGACAAACTTGCCCCGCGTGTTGGCGGCGGAAGTTCGGGTAAACATATTGAGGCTGTAGACTTTGCAGAAGATTTTTGGTGGTCTAACTGTGTCATGTTCCTGGATGACGTTTAATTTTTGTAACGCCTCCAATGCCCTGTGTGGACTGGCAACCCCGTCCTGCCTTGTGCTTGGTGCTTCCAGGGTAGACTTGGGACTGTACCAACCCAAACTGGGCAGTTCGGGGATAAACTGAAATATCCCTTTGACACAAGCATTCAGACCCTTCACTCAAGACTTAGCTGAAGCCCCCTTTGGTAGCAATTCCATCCTGGATTCTCCTCGGATCTGACGTGACCAAGCTTCACACACCCGGAGTCGAGGACTTTCTGCAATTCTTCTCTGCAGATCCTCTTAAGCTCTGTCAGGTTGAATGGACACTATCGGTGGACAGCTACTTTCAGGTCTCTCCAGAGATGTTTGATGGGGTTCAAGTCAGGGCTCTGGCTGGACCACTCAAGCCAAAGCCCTTCCATATAAACCTTCATCCCAGTCTGAGGCCCAGTGTGCTCTGGAGCAGATTTCCATTAAGGGTATCTTTGTACTTTGATCCATTCCAGTCGGGCAGATCATCTTTAAGACTGTGGCCGTGCTTCTGGACTTCCATGTGTCGTTTACTGACTGATTCATTCAGAGTGCAGGCATGTCGGTGTGTGGGTTTATATAGTGCTTTTCCATAGGGAACACAATGCTTCATAAGCCGACTGCAAGCATTCCCATAATCCTCTAGTTTGAGGACTGACTAGTTGTCACTCACTTAGAGTCATAATCAGACTGAACCTCTGACTTTGCAATTTTATAAAGTGCCTTTTCATAGGAACCCATTCATAAAGTGCTTTCCAGGAGAGGAGAATTGTCCCTGTTTTTAATATCATTGGAAAGTGGGATGTTGGTGACATGGAGAGTCCCACTGGGAATCAGCAGTGGGAGTTTAGCCATTTGACTGTGTTATTTCATATAGCGCTTTTCCATTCTGCACACCTTCTTAAGGCACTTTACAGGTAGACAGCACTTGAATCCACATGTCTTTTGCAGGTTGTGACTTACTCTGCTTCACATATGGAGCTTTAATTCTGTTTACTACTTTTACATTTTGAACCCAATCCAAAGGCGTGTTGTAGAACTGCGGAGGTGTTACCATACTTCTGTAACTGGAGCACTGGCACTTGTCACATTGAGTTTGTGGAGACTGAACTTGTGACCTTATATTGTGCCTTTCCATAGAAACACATCCACAATCGGCCTTCTGGATAAACTGCAAGCAGCCTGTGACTCAGCGCCGAGAATCAGCCTTGGATTTTTAGGCCTTATAATATATTATGAGAGCCGACATCCTCCCAAGGTTTATTACAGCTTTATTACTTTATATAGTGCCTTTCACTATCTATCTATCTATCTATCTATTATTATATAGTGCCTTTCACATCTATCTATCTATCTATCTATCTATCTATCAACACCTCTCATAGCAATCTTTTGATCCTGCTCTCTGTAGATAGATAAATGTGAAAGGCACTATATGATTGATAGATAGATAGATAGATAGATAGATAGATAGATAGATAGATAGATAGATAGATAGATAGATAGAGTGAAAGGCACTATATAATAATTAATAATAGATAGATAGATAGATAGATAGATGTGAAAGGCACTATATAATAATAGATAGATAGATAGATAGATGTGAAAGGCACTATATAGATAGATAGATAGATAGATAGATAGATAGATAGATAGATAGATATGAAAGGCACTGTTTAATAATAGATAGATAGATAGATAGATAGATAGATAGATAGATAGATAGATAGATGTGAAAGGCACTATATAATAATAATAATAATAATAAACATAATAATAATAATAATAATAATAATAATAGATAGATAGATAGATAGATAGATAGATAGATAGATAGATAGATAGATGTGAAAGGCACTATATAATAATAATAATAATAATAATAATAATAGATAGATAGATAGATAGATAGATAGATGTGAAAGGCACCATATAATAATAATAATAATAATAATAATAGATAGATAGATAGATAGATAGATAGATAGATAGATAGATATGAAAGGCACTGTTTAATAATAGTAATATTAATAATAATAATAGATAGATAGATAGATAGATAGATAGATGATGAAAGGCACTATATAATAATAATAATAATAATAATAATAGATAGATAGATAGATAGATAGATAGATAGATAGATAGATAGATAGATAGATAGATAGATAGATCATTTCTTTTATGTTGTTTTTTTCTTATGTAAATCACCACCTCCATCTTCTCTGACTCAGTCAGACCTGCACTTCTACTCTTCTCCATGCCCAATTACAGAGTACTGATCTTGACAAGCTTTTCTCTTTGTTACTTTTAGCGTGCGATTGTCATTTGAACTCGTTTTCCCACACAGAATATCTTTTTAGTGGTTATCAAAGGTTTTAGTCTTCAGTTGTTTCAGTTGGAGCCTCTAATGTTAGGCCTGACAGCACTTTTCTAATGGAATACAGTTGGTGACATTGTACGCTGTGCCTTTTTATTATTCCCAGATCCTGTGGCATGGTGGAGTCCTTGTCCCTTGGCCATGCACTGCGGCCCCCTGCTCACAGCTGGTAAAGTTGATTGTTTCCCGTAGGGTGTCGTGTGTTACTGGGGAGAGCTTATGGGAGTGACAAGAGAACTTCAGCTGCAGTCACAGGACACTCAGGTGCTGCTGCTTTGAGATACTTCAGTTGCAGGACAGAAGTCTGGTGGTCTGGTCATTACTCTCAATTTTGACTTTCATATTTTCAGAGTTAAAGTTTAATCTGCAGAGACTCTTACTGCTGACTATACCTTCATCTGGCATCATCTTAACTAATGGTTTCCAATTGTGGATTTCTTCACGTTTGGCCTCCTCTGCTGCGTTTAATGAATTTCTGCCTTGGCGGGCTGGCGACCGACTCCTGGACTGCACAGACCTTTATTAAGCTCTACCTTAGTTGCTGTTTTTCCCAGTTTTGCTCAGTCTCTTGTCTCGATTTCTATGTTTATTTTTCTGCTTTTTTGTAATGGCAGCTGGTTTCAGGTTAACCCATTTTTTGCCCAAAGTGTCTAATACTTTACCTAAGTAGTTATTTATTCTGTTTCTTTATTTCAGTTTCAGCTTCATTTTTAGCCCTCTTATAAAGATCCATCTTTCAGACAGAGTTGGTCCTCATTCATATTTTAAGGAAAGTAAGAAAAGGTCTAAAAACAAATTGTATTAAAAAATGAAAGCTTGATAGATAGATAGATAGATAGATAGATAGATAGATAGATAGATAGATAGATAGATAGATAGATAGATAGATATGAAAGACACTATATAATAGATAGATAGATAGATAGATAGATAGATAGATAGATAGATAGATAGATAGATAGATATATGAAAGGCACTATATAATAGATAGATAGATAGATAGATAGATAGATAGATAGATAGATAGATAGATATGATAGATAGATAGATAGATATATGATAGATATGTGAAAGACACTATATGATAGATAGATAGATAGATAGATAGATAGATAGATAGATAGATAGATAGATAGATAGATAGATAGATAGATAGATAGATAGATAGATATGTGAAAGACACTATATAATAGATGTGCTTCTTCTCAGTAACTTCTTCTTCTTCTTTCACTCTCTTTTCTTCTCCTCCTCCAGTCCTCCTAGGCAGGTGTTGTTCTTCCCCTCTCCTTACTTCATCTTGCCTGGGTGAGGCAGTGGGCTCCTCTTAAGCCATACCCCGTAGAACTTCCATTACATCAGCACTGTAATGAGGAAGTGAGGAAGCCTTTCCGTGTGTGACAGGAGTGCTGCCCTCCTAGCAGCCCCCTCTAATATCCTACAAGGACCCCACTGTGGCTGCCCTGCAGAACTACAGCTCCCATGTAGCCCTTTGGGTGTCCAAATGGCAGTTGTGCCAGAGAAAAACTGTCACCCAGTGGAATACCCTGAGAAGCTGACACCCGCTCTGTCCCAATGGGGAACGGGGACACCAACTAACTCATCCATTCACTGTCCTTCTCCATCTAATTTGAGGGCCTCTCATCCTAACATAACTTATTGTCTGTCCTACCCAGGATGCCAGCCCATCCTTACCTTCCATCACACAAGTAAACACACACACACATACATAGAGTATACACTGTACATTCACCGATGCACACATATAGTGTCCCAGGCTCACACAAACACGTTTTATTAATCAAAATCCCTGTTTACAGTCTTCTTCCTTTAAACCATTCTTGTTCTTTCTCTTCTTCCTTTTTCTCCATTCTTACACTGTGTGTGGATGTAGGCACTGCATGTATTTATATACAGTAATGTCTGTATGTACTCTAGGGATGTAAATACTGTATTAGTATGTGTGTGTATGTACTGTACGCATGCAAAAAAAGTATTTGTGTATTTATGCATGTATGTACAGAATGTTTCTGTATGTATATATGTACAGTATTTGAGTGTGTGTGTACATATGTATGTACTTTATGTATTTATATACAGCAATGTTTGTATGTATTGTATGCATGTCTGTACAGAATTTATGGGTATGCTTATGTATGTACTTTATGTATTTTCATACAGTAATATGTACTGTATGTTATATGGATATACAATATTTGTATGTGTATGCATGTACTGTATGTATGAATATGCAGGTTTTGTATGTGTGTGTAAGTAATGCATGCATGGATATATGTATATATGTATTTACAGCATGTGTGTGTGCATGTATGTACTGTATGTGTTAATATACAGTAATGTTTGTATGTACTATATGTATGTACAGAATTTGTATGTTTGTGTATGTATGTAATGTTTACAGTATATGTATATTTGTATGTCTATACAGTGAGTGTGTGTGTGTGGTATACATATATATATATGGAGAGAGAGAGAGAGAGAGAGAGAGAGAGCATATATGTATGTAAATATGTATAACTATAAATATTGTGTACTGTATTTGTGTGTGTGTGTAGTTATGTAGATATGTTTAGTTATGTTGTTTGCTCTTGAAATTCTTTTGACTTACAGCCTGTCTGTTTTTGTATTCATTCAGTCCAAGATTAGTGATGGAATTAGTGGAGGAAGGCAACATATAAAATGAAGGTGAAAAGAGTGAGCGTGCCAAATTCAGGATCTACGCCATTATAAAAATAAAGCAAAGCAGCTGTCACAGAAGAATGTGTAAGCATGTAAGATGCCTGAAAAGCTGCTGTTCCTCGGTTGATTGCTTGACGTCACAAATTCTTCCAAGATGACTGAGCTGGGAGCATGGAAACATTTTTCCATATGTGCTGTGAAATCCAATTATCTTTTAAAGACAGATCATCGGGAATGAGGTTTCAATTTGGGAAAGTTGAGAATCCGTTAGAGTGCAGGGAGAATGAAGCGAGGCCGTTGTTCGTGTGTGTGCGTGTGTCTGCGCATCTGTGTGCGCGCGCGTGTGAGCGTCTGTGAGCGTGCATGTGTGCGTCTGTGCGCGCATGTATGTGTCTGTCTGTGTGAGTGCGTGCGTGTGTGTATGCGTCTGTGAGCGCGCATGTGCGTGTGTCTGTCTGTGTGTGTATGCGTCTGTGAGCGCGCATGTGTGTGTGTTTGTGTGCGTCTGTCGCACCATGAACGTCAAAAGGCGGTGTGGCTCCCCTCTCCCGCGATCTCCGGGGACTTCTTTCTTTCTTTCTTTCTTTCTTTCTTTCTTTCTTTCTTTCTTTCTTTCCCTGCCTGTTCTTCAGCCTGCCCTTTCAGCACACATTGAGACTTTGGCCCAGTGATAACAGCGGTAAAACCTCGGGGCTCAGTTAAAGTTTACCTCGATGTGCTCTTTGCTCCATCACCTGCTCGAAATGCGATCGCGCAGCACTTTGCGTGGCCCGCCGCCCGGTAGGCATGGAGGAGCGCCCTTTGATAAGCCCCGAAACGCGCTGCCGCCGCCACTGGTGCTGCTGCTGCTGCCTCAACGGAGCCACGCCGATTGCTTCCAGCCGTCCAGAGCATTCAGAAGAAAGTCCGTTATTACAGACGGACACTTCATCAGTTAGGATGGGGTCTTATAAATCACACTAAATTTGTATCTTTCATTGTGGACAATCAATCAAAGGGTTTCTTTTTCCCGTATTGGTGAGGCGCCAAAGTGGCCTGGTCACGAGTGACTCGTTTCAATGAGCTCAGCTTTCTTCACTAAAGTGGAGTGTAAACTGGCCACGAGTTGAATTAACCTTCCAACTGGCTATTCGGGGAAAGATTCTGTAAAAAGCAAGCCATCTGTCTATCCATCAGTGTGTCTGTTTGCCCAGCATCTACACTCCTTAAAATAAAAGTGCCAAACCAGAGGGGTTCCTCAGAGCAATGCCATAAAGCAAAACGATTTGTGGTTCCACAAAAGAACATCTGCACAAAGTTCCAGAAAGAACCTTTTTATTTTTGCTGCGAGGTTCGATAAAACAACCACAAAGAGATAACAGATTTCTTAAATTTCCAAAATGACTCTTGCTATATACAATATCTGGATCTGGCATTATCCTGCTCTGTGGAATCTTTTCAAAGCCCTAAAGCACAAGAATCCTTCTCGGAATAAAATGGTCCTTTGTTAATCAATGGCCCTTTGAGAAATCGCACAAACCAGTAAAGTGTCATTGAGGGACCATTATTTTTTAAGAGTGTAGGCTGAAATCTTTCTGACCCCCATGATAATAGTTCAGCTATTCCTAACACAGTCCCTTGGTGTTCATGCTCTACATCTACCCTTCAGTTCCTCACCAGTGTGTCTCCACTCTCACCAGCTGCTCAAATGTCCTTCAATGTTTATTTTCAATCCAGAGAAAGAGCACCTCGACTGCAAGGGGACCTTGCTTTCCACCCAGGTTTATTTCAGTTTGTCACAGCTTGTGACCAAGGCTTACAATGGAAATGTAGGTTGATAAGAATCTTAAGAAAATTGACAAACAAAAGGAGAACATTAATCCCTCCAGCTCGTTTGTGATGTCCCAAAATCTCCTCCAGATTCTTCTTAAACTTTCTGCAGATTTCTGCTTCAACTTCATGACTTGGTAGTTTGTTCCCAAGTCCCACAACTCTTGGCGTGAAGAAGTGCTTCCTGCCTTCAGTTTTAAAATTTCCACTGTCCTTATGCACATCATTCACCGTCAAATCAGGAGAATTCTGCTGGATCTACTTGATCCTTAGAGAATTTTAAAGATCTGAATGAGGTCTCCTTTGCTCGAGACTAAACAGGTTCAGTTCTCTGAGTCTGTCGGAGTAGGACATGCCACTAAGTCCTGGGATGTGTCTGGTTCTTCTCTGCTTACCTTCAAGTGCTGCTATGTCTTGCTTATGGCGTGGTGACCAGAACTGCACATAGGACTCCAGATGTGTCCTCACAAGTGCAATATACACTCTGAGATGGTGCAAAGGTGGCCGTTTTGAACCAGACAGCTCACCACACATTAGCTGTTAGCTGTTGAAGTGCTGAGAGATAGCAAATTAGAGACAGGGGATGATTAGGGGGGCAGAATGACTAAGCCATGGAGGGCAGTTCATTAAGGACATTGGAGTTCATCCGACTCTTTATGAAGGACACCCAGGGATCTTTAATGATGACAGAGAGTCCGGACCTTGGTTTTTACATCTCATCTGAAAGACGGAGCCAAGTGCAGCCGAAAGGAAATCATGGAACATCTGGAGCACTTCCGGGTGTGATGGCAGCCCTGCAGAGGATGGCTCAACCATTCTCCACATGCCCCCCGGCGGTGGCCACAGGCCCCAGCAGGAATGAGCTTCCCTGCTCTGTGGCACAATAGCAAGCCAGGGGGGCTGCCCTCTATCATCCCAGGGGAGGTATTGCCCCGTGCAAGCTCCTTTCTCTGGTCCTTCACTTATGGAGGTGTCCCAGCCAGTTAAGAATCCCGGCTGCCTGTTAAAACTGATAGATAGATAGATAGATAGATAGATAGATAGATAGATAGATAGATAGATAGATAGATAGATAGATAGATAGATAGATAGATAGATAGATAGATAGATAGAAAAGGCACTATATAATAATAGATAGATCTCAAATGTAGGATATGCCCAAAATTTTTAACAGTTGACATTATAGTGACATCTCCTGTTTTGAGCATACCGTGCCATTTTTGCCACTATTTTTAACTTCCTGACCCTTCCCTCCACAGGTCAAGTGTGGTGGGTATCTTGGTATATTTATGTGTATTGTTGGTTTTGTTAATTATGAAAAATTATTTGTCATATTTTATGTTATCTCTGTTATTTTAGTAATTATGTACTATTTCTTTAAATGTCTTTAGGCTCCAAGTATTTTGTAGGTGTAGTCAAAAGAGCCTGGGCCACCAAGATGTCACCAGCTGCTGAGCCCTCCTTTGGCCTTGATAGATAGATAGATAGATAGATAGATAGATAGATAGATAGATAGATAGATAGATAGAAATGAAAGGCACTATATAATAGATAGATAGATAGATAGATAGATGTGAAAGGCACTATATAATAGATAGATAGATAACAGATAGATAGATAGATAGATAGATAGATAGATAGATAGATAGATAGATAGATAGATAGATAGATATGAAAGGCACTATATAATAGATAGATAGATAGATAGATAGATAGATAGATAGATAGATAGATAGACAGATAGATGTGAAAGGCACTATATAATAGATAGATAGATAGATAGATAGATAGATAGATAGATAGATAGATATGAAAGGCACTATATAGATAGATAGATAGATAGATAGATAGATAGATAGATAGATAGATAGATAGATAGATATGAAAGGCACTATATAATAGATAGATAGATAGATAGATAGATAGATAGATAGATAGATAGATAGATAGATAGATAGATAGATAGATAGATACTTTATTAATCCCAAGGGGAAATTCCCATACTCCAGCAGCAGCATACTGATAAAAAACAATATTAAATTAAAGAGTGATAACAATGCAGGTATAACAGACAGGCAATAACTTGAATAATGTTAATGTTTACCCCCCAGGTGGAATTGAAGAGTCGCATAGTGTGGGGTCTCCTCAGTCTGTCAGTGCAGCAGGACGGTGACCGCAGTCTGTCGCTGAAGCTGCTCCTCTGTCTGGAGATGACACTGTTCAGTGGATGTCAGTTGCTTTACTGGGCACTCATCGTTATTTGAGTCAGATAATCCACCCACAACCCTAATCTTATTTGATGGTGTAACTGGGAGTATCACATGACATCAACAACCTTTTCCATGGGGCCAAGCTCAGGAGGTGTGCATCTTGACTCTACTGGTGTTTTGTGACTGTTGTTCTGAGAGTCACGTGATGTTGGGGCTATATGTGACCCACGTCATATGTATTGCAGTTCCGCAGTTACTCCAACAGAGTGTAATTGCAAACCACAGTACCTACGAGGTCAGTCATATAACACCCCGACATCTCGAAACACCATCAACGTCAGTCACGAAACGGTGGGTTGTGGGGGAGTCGGGATGGTGGGAGGGAAGTTTATCTAACTTGCAGAGGGGATTGTGGGAGGGCTGTCTGACTTAAAGGGAGTTTTGTCACTGACATTGTGGCCATTACCTGACCTACGTCATAGGTATTACAGGTAACAGTTAGGCACTTCTACTTACACTCGGTTGAAATCTGCTACACTTCACCACTAGGGGCAGCTGTTCTCCTTTCTGTACCGAGTATGACAGGACGTCTAATGCCGGTGTGACAGAATCCCCGACATCATATTCAGATAAGGCGTGAAAGGCGGCCACCCTCAGATCTTACACAATTACGTGACAAAAGCCAGGCGCTTTGAAATCATGGAACTTTAAGATGACTGCGGGACGAGCAGTGGCCCTCCCTAGTGGTGTGCCATCAGATCACGGGCACACTTCTTCCTTATCTTTATTGTTTCCTTACGCCACACCCGTGTCGGCTGGTCTGATGGCAGGGACTGGAGAGGTGACGGCGGCTCCGCGAGCCTTCTTAACTCTTCACACGGCCTTCATGTTCAACACCACCAGCTCCTCCTCCTCCTCCTCTATTCCCCCCTGCGCTTCTTGTCTGGTTTTATTGAAATGAGCGAGTCAGGCTTTTCCTGCGTCCGATCAGATAAGAGAAAATAAACACGGATCGGATTGTGACACCCCGCTGACAGTCACTGGCTTGTCCGGAGTCAAAGACAGAGACGGAGGGAGGCGGAGGAGCACCCGGGACGCTATTAATGGGGGTCTTTCAACTCGGTCTCCTGTGAACGCAGGCTGGGACTTGTTAACAGAAATCAGATGTATGCCTTCTCGTTTCTGGCTTCTGCGCTTGATTTCCTCCAAGCCAACAAGAAAGAAAGAAAGAAAGAAAGAAAGAAAGAAAAGAAAGAAAGAAAGAAAGAAAGAAAGAAAGACATTTGAGTTTTAAAAGGAACTTTATTAATCAGACATAATTAGCTATCTTCCAGTGCAAAAAATACCAAACAAAACACAAATCAGATCACCATAAATACAAAGTCAATTTCATGTCTTAGATAAGAAAGCAATCTTCTGATCCTTAATTGGGCAAATTGCCTCACTGATTCACCGTCTATCTACAAAAATATTCAAACTGCAGATCAATTATACAGATATGATCCCAGATACATTCTAGCTTGCATCAGGGCAAGCAAACCTCTTATTTAAATGACAGATCTCAGACGATTTGGAAGGGAAGAGTACAGTGTAGAAAGAATATGAAGTAGAGGATGAGAAAGAAAGAAAGAAAGAAAGAAAGAAAGAAAGAAAGAAAGAAAGAAAGAAAGACATGGAATTTCAAAAGCAACTTGTAAAGAGTAGTTATGGTGAATAGCGCTATAGGGCAGAAGAAAGAAAGAAAGAAAGATGTGGAATTTCAAAAGCAATTAGTAAAGACTAGTTAAGGTGAATGGCGCTATATAGGGCAGAAGAAAGAAAAAAAGAAAGAAAGAAAGATGTGGAATTTCAAAAGTAATTAGTAAAGAGTAGTTATGGTGAATGGCGTTGTATAATGCAAAAGAAAGAAAGAAAGTGTAACTTGGTGTCATGTTTTGCGCACACACTTGATTAACTGAGTCGAGCTGAAGTCTAAAGTGCTGCAGTGACCGCCAGACCCCTGCCAATGTTGATTAAGGGGTAGCTATTCTGTCTCCACTATAAAAAGTTAGCCATGCCAATGTTATATAAGTATTTTTTTAATATAAAAGACGATTTGGAAGGGAGGAGTAGGAAAGAATAGGAAGTAGAGGATGAGAAAGAAAGAAAGAAAGAAAGAAAGAAAGAAAGAAAGAAAGAAAGAAAGACAACTAATTCATGTCAGACTAACTACATATGAATCAATTAGTCAATCAGCCAGTCATATAGTATTTTTCTAGCCAATCACATCACAAAGCACATGAGTAAAGAAAGGTGCATGTGTTTGGCATGCTAATTTCCTTTTTATTAATTTGTATGCTCATCTTGACTACAATGGGAAATCCATTTAAAACAAATTAAGTGTGTATTTTTCAGTGAAAATCCATTATTGTTTGCATTTTTTAATCAGATCGGCCCATGTGCTGTTGCTGTATATTAAAGCAGTATTCTAATAGTTTCAATTCATTCCCTAGCTTCTTGTATTACCATAAATTCACAATGATGCTGTATGAAAACCTTCAACACCGGTAAAATAATGAATTTAATATAAAGGGGGCTTTGACCCCCAACCATTCAGAAGCCAGGTTCCTTTGATCAATCAGGGTTGAGCTGTGTTGAGCTTCAAGAGGGGGAGACGCAAAAGTTGCCTCCAGTCCACAAAAAGTGTTACAATTTAAAAACAGCCATGCCCACCCAGTTATTTTCAGGCCTGGCCCCACACTTTTCAATTTTTGGCTTCCAATATCAGCTGTTTGTCCCTTTTAACCCTTTCATAACCAACTGTCAGTTGTACTGAACACAGTGGACATCTTCCATATTTTTGTCTTAATGGCCATGTCATCGTCTGGAGCTCCAGGAGGTGATTACGGTAGTTACTGGTTAAACTGGATGTTTGGGGTCATGTCGTCCTATGTGATACGTGTCTGCATTGATGTTTGATTTGTA